>NC_056741.1:1218524628-1218744628 GCF_019279795.1 Protopterus annectens
ACCCCCCAGTTCTTAGATAATAATTCATAGGAGCCTTATGGTGGGACGGGATGGAGTTTGCAGAACATTAGGTAGTAATACCTTAAGGTTTCTTTGGGTTTTATTTACTAAGTTGGTAGATTTGTCAATTTGGAACTGCTTAAAAAAAGGCTCCAAGGGGATGGACGAAGTTTTAGATAATATTCAGAAGCCTAGGGGAGACAGGTTCAGAGCATCCTTTGCAAAACAGTGAGGTTTTCTACCCATGTCCTCCCATGCTAACAAATACTGAATCTCCCTGGAAAGACACTAGAAACTAAGCCAATTACTGAAGTCAATCATCTTTTGTTTGTACTGTGGCATCATCCTCAGTGAAGGTAGAATGCGGCTCCTGCCTGAGACGCATTCTGAGATCAAGAATGTCTCTCTTCATAAAGTCCAGGGAAGTACGTCTCAGGTCATTAAAAAGACAAACTATAACAGAAACATACAGGTACTTGTGATGTAGCGACTTGAATGCATGCGTAACTTTTGAGATCCCGACTCTAGGTGAGCAACTAATTGTTATATTCTCCCTAATCAGTCTGGTGAGTGGGGAATCTCAGTCATACAATGGAGACTTCTAGAACAGTCGTGGGGTAATGTGTTGACTTGCCTTATGGTCTTTGCCCTTGGGGCTCCACTGGGTGGAGGTGTGTGTCTGGTGTTTGGTGTTGCTTTTGGTAACTATGGCAAAGACAGCTGAGAATAGGTGTTACTGTTTACAGGTTTAGGGGTGAAGGTTAGGTAGATTGCTTTTTAGTACCTTAACACAGGTTGGTTTGTGTGTGATGGACACACTGTGGTAATGCAGGGTTTGTGTTCTTGACAACCATGTTTGTATGCAACATTTTTGCCTCCAGTGAAAATGTGCATCTACGTGTCTTGCACACAGTCTCAGGATTCCCATATATACCAAAATAGTTATGAAGACATTTGGAAATTGCCTATCCATGTTGTCTGGACCTGTATTTGAGTGGGCTACTGTAGGTCGTGGACTGGGTTATACAGAAGTTTTCTTGTGTGGTCTCTGGGTTTTGGCACTAGACTATGTTAGATTGTGCAAAGATTTGATAGTAGTGCTGTTTAAAGTGCAAACTAGCTAGATGCTCTTAAGCTCATCTCTGTGCAATGGCTTTGTTTTAGCCACACCGTATTACAGGTTTCAGTTAGAACAGATCTTTTACAGATAAAATTTATGGTCTGTGCATTTGTCTCTATGCAGAGTATTCCTAACTTCTTGATGTAACACTAGGAAAGACTGCTCATGAATGTAATGCTACAACACACAAGTATTACAGACCTTTTGCTGTTTCTGCCTTTAAATCATTCTAACAAAACAAAAATAAAGCAGTAGCACACTAAACAGTTAAGTGAGCGCAAAATAAAATAAATTTCTTATCTGCATGGATGGAGCAGGCTTAATTCAGGACTACTCAGCAGGGCCGGCCCTATCTGAAATGGCGCCCTAGGTGAAGTATTTCTCTGGTGCCCCTTAAGCCCCACCCACACCATACTCATGACACCCCTATTTGAGCCACACCCAGAAATAGGTCACTCCCCACGAAGGTCACTTCCCATGAAAGCCACTCCAGTTATTTCCTTCAATTTTTTAAATGCATGAAACCTGTAACAGGTTTTGCATTACCAAGTATTTTCCAAAAGTTACGAAGTCCAAAATTAATACCAGATTTCATCTGACAAGTAATAAGACTCAGAAATCAGAGCCAGCTGAGCCAGACACACACACACTCCTCAACCTCTTAGTGCAAGAAATCTGGACAAAGGCTAAAACAAATAGGGACAGAATATAAATATTGCTCTCATGAACTTAAAAAATTGCTAGAACAGGATTTGTGCTAGTATGCATTTTTCTAAAGGATTTAAAGTCTAAAACTCAAATGTCTGTCATTATTTTGCAACTTCAAACCCTTTTACGAGGAACAGACAAATATTGGGGAAAAATCTGGATAGTCTACAAAAACCTGGTTAGTTGAGGGGCATGACTGTTTACAGTAAGAAATAACCTCAGTCTTATTTCTCTCTCATTTTCACAGTTTTTCTTCTTAAAATGCTATAAGGTAAAAAATAATGTGTGGGTAGATGGGGGAGTCTGCTTGTGCATGTGTGTGATCAATAAAGGGACAGCTATACATTCCAAAAAGTCATGCAGGACATGTGCAAAAATTAGAAGTTATGTACCTACCATAACACGTTCCATGTTAGTTGTCTTCTCTCGTCTTCTTTCTTGCTGGATGGGTTCGGAGCCGATCCTCGGCTCCGACTCGGCACTTGCTAAGCTCAAGAGTCACTTCCACCAGCTCGAGGCAGCCCCATATCCCATGATGCAAGGCGGTGATTACCCAGATCTCGTTTGGTAGCTAGAGGAAAAAAAATAACTACTATCTTCCCCCAAGGGAAGAAGAACAACTAACCTAAGAAAAAACTGTAAGGGGAACCCAGGTAACTAAGTGCAGAGCTAACTGGTGTCCAAGGGAGAAAACTCCCAGAGAAGAGGAAAGGTCTGTCCAGGCTAGGGGGACAGGAGGGAGGGATGCAAGAAAGAAGGCGAGAGAAGACAACTAACATGGAACGTTATGGTAGGTACATAACTTCTAAATGTTAAGTTGTCAATCTCGCCGTCATTCTTGCTGGATGGGACCGCGCGTCCCTAGCACCTCTATCCTGGTTGGCTCAATGGAACAGACTCTTGAGAACTGTGGAACCAAAACTCGCCCTGTCCCTGGAGGCCAAATCCAATTTGTAATGTGAGACGAAGGTATGAGGAGTGGCCCAAGTGGCTGCTGCACAAATAGTATCCAAGGGTAGTCTAGCCTGAAAGGTGGTAGATGTGGCTAGGCCTCTGGTAGAATGTGCTTTTGGTTTTGAGATCAGCTGTTTGCCCCTAAGCTGATAAATGTAAGAAATAGGCTGATAAATGTAAGAAATAGTGGAAGACAGCCATCTGGATAAGGAGACCTTTCTTATTTTCAGCATAAGAAAGAAAAAGCTGGTCAGACTTTCTAGATTGCTTTGATCTGTCCAAGTAATATCTGAGTTGGCGATGAACATCTAGGCAATGCAATTTTTCTTCCGCCCTGTCAGAATTGGGAAAAAATACTGGAAGATCAATAGATTGGTTTATATTTGTCTTAGAAGCAACCTTGGGCAAAAAAGACGGATTAGTTCTCAAAGATACTCTATCCTTGTGGAAGACCAAGTAAGGGGGACGAACACAGAGAGCATGAAGTTCAGACACCCTTCTAGCCGAAGTAATAGCGACTAGAAAGAGCGTCTTCCAAGAAAGAAATTTTAACGAGCATGTAGCAGCCGGTTCAAAAGGGGGAAGTATTAAGGATGCCAGCACTAAATTTAGATCCCACTGCGATGGAGGATCCCTAACAGGGGGTTTAAGTAGGAAGATCCTTCTGAGAAAGGCTTTGCAAAGTTTGAGAGACAATGTTCTGGTCTGCAAATCCGACATGAAAATTCGAGATTGCTGCCAGCTGGACTTTAACTGTGAAAGAAGAACCAGAGTGAAAAATTTCAGCTAGGAAGTCCAAAACTGACTGAATAGGGGCAGTAAAGGGATCTATGTTCTTAGACCTTGCCCAAAAGGAAAAACGTTGCCATTTGCTACAGTAAATCCTTCTGGTAGAGGACTTTAGAGAAGCTACTATGATATCCCTAACGGGATTAGAGATCATAGGAAGCCTGGCTAAGGAAGGAAGGGGAGCAACCAAGCAGTGAGGTTGAGGGAACGAATGGACCGGTGCAGTTGACCCGACTGGTGGGTCAGAAGATCTGGAAATGGGTCCAGATGCCAAGGCTGCACTAAGAGATGTCGATGAAGGAACAGGAACCAAATTTGTCGAGGCCAGTAAGGAGCAATGAGAATCAGCTTGGCTCTCAAGTCGGTAGCTTTCTGAAGCATTTGAGGAATCAACGGAAAAGGGGGAAAAGCATAAAGAAGTCCCCGGGGCCAATCCTGGGTTAGAGCGTCTCTGGGGGGATGGCCTGGAAGTGGAAAGAGAGAGAAGAAGTCTGGGCATTTGCTGTTTTGGGGTGTAGCAAAAAGGTCGCAGCAAGAAGGGCCTCACTTCTGAAAAATCTCTTCCGCTATAGATTGTTTGAGAGACCACTCGTGAGGCATGAGTATAGCTCTGCTCAACCTGTCCGCTATGATGTTGGTTTTCCCGGGGATATGCGTTGCTATCAGAAACCGCTGAGAGGAGATCGCCCATTGCCGAAGTCTGAGAGCTTCTCGACACAGAGGATAGGACTTGGTCCCACCCTGTTTGTTGATATACCATACTACGGACATGTTGTCCGTGTGAACTGCGATAGTTCCTAAAGGAAGAAAGTCATTGAGGGCTTGCAACGTTAAAAGCACTGCTCTCATCTCTAGGACATTTGGTATTCGAACGGTCGCCACGTGCCATGGACCATCCTGCCCTGATAATGCCCCCCCCACACCCGATCAGGGAGGCATCCGAAGTGACGGTGGCTACCGGGGCCGGGGGGACAAATGGTCTGCCCTGATGGACTAGGGGGGAAGAAATCCACCAGGATAGGTGTCTCTTGCATATCTGTGTGACAAGGATCTTGTGACGCATGGGCAACTGCTGGAAGGACCATTGGGTAAACAACATCCACTGTAGAAGACGCATGTAAAAGCGGGCCAGAGGAAGAAGTGTGATGGCAGCTGCCATTAGGCCTAACACTTTCAGGACCAACCTGGCTTGTACCTTTTTGCTGAATAGGATTCAAACATGATTTTGGATATCCAGGATTCTTTGATTTGTTAGATTTGCTGACATCCGAGTAGTTTCTAGATCTGCGCCTATAAAGGTAATAGATTGGCAAGGCGATAAGGAAGACTTTTCGAAGTTGACAGAAATCCCTAACTGGCTGCAGAGACGTAGAGTGTAATCCCTGGCCTGGAGAAGTTGATGCCTGGTGGTGGCTGTGAGGAGCCAGTCGTCTAGGTACGGAAACACCTGGAATCCCTGACGTCTCAGGTGAGCCATGACCACTGTCATGCACTTCGTGAACACTCTGGGGGCTGTGGTGAGACCAAAGGGCAGGGCTCTGAATTGAAAATGACTAGTCCCCAGCCGAAAGCGGAGAAACCTTCTGGAGCGTCTGTGGATTTTTATGTGATAGTACGCATCCTGAAGGTCTATAGAGCACATCCAGTTGTCTTTGTCCAGAAAGGGCAAAATCGATTGAAGTGTGACCATCCGAAACTTCGTCTTTTGACAGACTTGTTTAGTCTGCTGAGGTCTAATATTGGTCTCAGTCTCCCGTCTTTTGGGGACCAAAAGAACCTTTAGTAGATTCCGGTTCTAAATGGCTTGCTGGAACTGGCTGGATGGCCCTTTTCTAGAAGTTTTGAAACCTCTAGCTTTGCAATTTCCTTAGACCGGTGGAACGCCTGGAAGGGATCCTTTTTGAGGAAGGGGCTTTTCTGGAAAGGTATTTTGTAACCCTCGGATATGATCGACTGTACCCATTTGTCTTGAGAAAGGGAAAGCCAGGCTTCTGGGTACAGTGACAATCTCCCCCGACTGCCTCCCAGGGTGGGCAGTCGGGCAACACCTCAGGGGTGCTGGGAGGGCTTGTCAGAGAGAGGCTCTCTGCTGCCCTGGTTCTGGACCCCTCTGCCCCTAGGGCGGCGCCTGTTATTACCCCTCTGCCTCTGGGGTAAACTGACCACGTCAGGCGTGACTCCTTGAGATTTTCGGAACCACATTTTCCCTCCCTTCTGACCTTTGGGCTAAGGCCTCAAAGGGGTGGAGAAACGGACTCCTACGGCAGAAAGAGTCTTGCCGTCTTGCTCGCACCTGGTCAAAGTGTCCTTCACCTGAGGTCCAAACAAAGTTGTCCCATCGAAGGGAGAGTTTGTGAAGGACGCCTTAAAGGGGTCTGCAAAATTGCAAAGTCACATCCAGGACTGACGTCTGAGCCACTCCTGTGCCTGCAGCTCTACTCGCTCCATCGGCTGCATAAGAAATGAGCCGCATGGAGGAGTTAGTTATGGAATTTAGGATTCCCAGCTGAGAGGCAATCTTCTCTTGAGCCCCAGCAGCTGACGGATCCTGTACCACCTCACCCAATTCCTTGAGGATATCTCTTTGAAGTCGGGTGAAGTGACATAGATAATTCAGCGAACGCATAGCAAAGGTCGCTGAGGAAAACATCCGCTTACCATACCTGTCCATAGTCCTAGACTCATTGTTAGGAGGATGGACCGGTACGGAAGGATCTGCAAGTTCCTTTTTGGTGGCCGCCACCACCATGGCATCAACGGGACACCTTTGGTGAGAAACTGTTTTCAGTGGGGGCGTGATAAATTTAGAAGGCCTCCTGGGGACTGGTTCCACAGAATCAGGAGATGCCCACCTTCGAGCTATCCGTCCATGAGGGGGTCGAAAGGCGGAGACACCCAGGAGGTGGAGGGTCGAGATCCAAAAGCCTCCAGGTATACCGAGTCATCCTCGGAGGGGTTAATGGAGGGCCAGTTCCCCCTCTGTTTCAGGAGTTCAAGAATGTCTGAAAAGGAGACATCCTCAGAGGGGGATCTTGGGGACCCCTCCGACTCATCTAAGTCGGTATCTGATGTTGTAGACTCAGGAGAGTCTAAATGCTTCCTCTTGCAGTTCCTCTTACGCGGGGGTTCCTCTGAAGGATCAGGAGAAACCTCGAAAGAGGAAGGTATTCCCAATGGGGAAACCTGGGGCGATGGATCTCTGGGTCCGGGAGCAAGAGAGTGGGAAGAGATATCTACAGGCACTGAAGAGGGAGGAGCTAAAGGGGCCGACTGTTGACTCAGCTCGGGGGCTAGTACACTCATCACCTCGAAGGCTCCCCTCCCGGGGAGGACAGAGAGCCCCCGCTCCGAGGAAAGAGGAATCCCCGGTCCCACCGAAAGGAAAGGCTCCGAAGCAGATGTCGATGCCGAGCTTACCAAAGCGAAGCTCCGAGGGGAGAATGGGGTCGGACAGGGTCCGATGCCACTCCCTCGAGACAAGGGAAGCCGGCGACCGGATCCCTCCAAGGACGGTCTCAAGGAGGAGATAGGAGTCGAAGACAACAGAGCCGAAAGGAGTGGTATCGGCTCCGAAGCACCAACAGTCACAGTTCCAATAAGCTCCGGCTCCGAGCTCTGAAGGAGAGTCAAAGGAAGAATTTCTGGAGGGTGTGGAATAGCGGTCGTCTGCTGAGACGGGCTATGAAGCATCTGGGCCAGTGCCTGTGATTTCAGCAGTCTACTCACCACTCTCTCAAGTCATGGTCTGAGAGTCTGGAAGACCTTGAGGATCGGCTCTGATGGCTCCGCTCCGAAAGTAAGGGACAGGCCGGAGCCGAATGAATAGACTCCAGTGACGGAGATCTGGATCTTTTTCTCGACGGAGCCATCGGAGCTGAATAACCTTCGGTTCCAGTTGGAGCCGACAACTTGTTGGCTTCGAGCTGGGCCAGAGATGTGTCGGCTCCAGCCGGGGCAGACACAGGCATGGAAGCAAGAGTATCGGCGCCGATACCGAACCTTCAGAGAAGGAAGGATCGGCTCCAGCCGGAGCCGATCTAGACTCCTAGGGAGTCGGAGCCAAGGCCGAAGGCTTGGACACTGAAGACTGGGCCTTGGGAGGCTTTGAGGGCTTCCCCGAGCCGGACTTAGCCGGGGAGCTCTCAGGCTTTAATAAGCCCCTGAGAATGAGTTTATTTCTACGTTCCTGCAGGACTCTCTGGCTGAAGGAGTGGCAAATAGCACAGGAGTCCTGCAGGTGTAGAGGTCCCAGGCAATAAATACAAGAAGTGTGACCGTCTGTCAGAGACATCTTCTGACAGCACGAGTCACACTTCTTGAAGCCTGACACCCTAGCCTCTTTAGACATGACTGAGTACGTAATCACACACACACATTACACACTCAGTCCAAAAATTAAACTAGTTTAACAAATCCAAGTACAGGGAAAAAAACACACAGACACACCCAAACAAACCCTGACAGGAAAAATATAGGAGGGGTAAAGACCTAAGGCCCGACTAGCAAAAAAAAAAAAAAAAAAAAAAAAAAAAAAAAAAAAAATAAGAATAAAGGGAACGGAACACTAACGGGAATACGGCTAAGTGAATCGGGAAGTTAACTATATAAAAATATAAAGTACTGTGGACTAAAGTCTCAGAAACAAAGTAGAAGAATTCACTTACCAGGAGCTGGTAAAAAGTTACCTCATGAGCGAAGCGGCAAACGAGATCTGAGTAATCACCGCCTTGCATCATGGGATATGGGGCTGCCTCGAGCTGGTGGAAGTGACTCGAGCTTAGCAAGTGCCGAGTCGGAGCAGAGGATCGGCTCCGAACCCATCCAGCAAGAATGAAGGCGAGATTGACAACTTATTCAGTAATCTAAAAACCAAATTTCATTAAAAGTACTGAGTATCATTTACCTAACATGTAGGTTGCTTTAGAATCTACAAAACAGACAGAATTGTAAATAGTAAATGCTACTAAAATTAAACTAGGTGTGGTGGAATTTAAGTACTTAGGGTACCTAATAGAAAGAGGGATAATAAGACCCACAGCTAGAAAAGATAGAAGTCATAAATACTGGCCTGCCGATTTACAAAGAGAGAAAGGAGAAGTCATTTCTTAGACTAGATGCATATTGCAGAACACTTGCATCTACTTTTGCAAAATGCCCTTTGACAGATTTCACAAAGGGAAAAACTCCTGTCAGAGTGCAATGGTCTCTTGAGGCAGATACAGTATTTAATGAATTGAAAAGACTCCTTTGTGATAATTAAGGTTGGCAGTTAACTCAGAGGAATAAAGTTCTGAGCTGGTAATAAGCTGCTTCCTACCCTCAGGGTGCAGGGGTTAATTCCTTCCACCTTCATTTACCAAATGTGTTATGTTGAGCAAGCCACTGAACTAGACAGTGCTCCCCGGTCACCCTGAAATAAGGCAGGTGTGTCCAGTGGGGCTTACCTATGAACAAATACATAATAAGTAACATCTTTACTCACCAACCACATTATGTTAGCAAATCAATGAAGTTTTAAAGCCAAATTGGTCATAAGTAAACAAAATGCAGTAAATGGTGAGACTGTATATGAAAAATACCCTTAAAATAGATATTATATCTAAAAATAATGATGGTAACCAGATAAATAATATATTCTATGTTCAAACCAAAACAGGAAAACTAGCTGTACAGGAACAATATTGGCATAAAATTTACTAAAGTAGACTGCTGTCATAAATTCTAATGTAAGATCTGTGTTAAAGATTACTTTGCAGGAGCTAATACAAAATTCCTAAAGAATACAAGTATTTTAGAGGCTTGTAAACATGTAAACAATACCACAAGACCATCTGGTGTGCAAAATGTATGCAGAACAAAAAGCAGCCATGCATTTCTGTCAAAAAAAGATGACTTTCGGATATTCACTGAAATATATCAGAAATAGAACCCCAATATTTGTTATACATATATCTTCTTTTCTTTTTTCAATTATCATGCTACCCAGCCTAGCCAAAATGGTTTAATTTGACTTTATCAGTCCAAATAAAAGTAAATGAGAAGTTATGTACCTACCATAACATTCCATGTTAGTTGTCTTCTCTCGCCTTCTTTCTTGCTTGACTCGGCACTTGCTAAGCTCGTGAGTCACTTTTACCAGCTCGAGGCAGCCCCATATCCCATGATGCAAGGCGGTAAGTACCCAGATCTCGTTTGGTACCTATAGGCAATAACACCTAGCACAATAACCTTCCCAGAAGGAAAGAAAGGCTATAAAAATGACCAGAACTAGCTGGTCTTAAGAAATCTTCCAGATAGGGAGAAAAAAAGGTCTGTCCAGGCCAGGGGGCAGGAGGGAGGGTCGCAAGAAAGAAGGCGAGAGAAGACAACTAACATGGAACGTTATGGTAGGTACATCACTTCTCAATGTTAAGTTGTCAATCTCGCGTCCCTAGCACCTCTTATCCTGGGTGGCTCAATGGAACAGACTCTTGAGAACTGTAGAGCCAAAACTGGCTCTATCCCTGGAGGCCAAATCCAATTTGTAATGAGAAACAAAGGTATGAGGAGTGGCCCAAGTGGCTGCTGCACAAATAGTGTCTAAGGGGAGTCTAGTCTGAAAAGCTGTGGAAGCGGCTAAACTTCTGGTGGAATGCGCTTTTGGTTTTGAGCACAGCTGTTTGCCCCTGAGCTGACAGATTTCGGAGATGGTGGAAGAAAGCCATCTAGATAAGGTCACTTTGGAGACAGGAAGGCCTTTCTTATTTTCAGCATAAGAAAGAAAGAGCTGATCGGATTTCCTGAATTGTTTTGTTCTGTCCAAACAATATCTGAGTTGGCGGTGAACATCAAGATAATGTAATTTTTGTTCCGATCTGTTGGAGTAATTAGGGAAAAATACAGGGAAATCAATAGATTGGTTCAAATTAGCTTTCGAGGCCACCTTAGGCAAAAAGGATGGATTAGTTCTCAAGGATACCCTGTCCTTGTGGAAGACCAAGTAAGGGGGACGAACAGAGAGAGCATGAAGTTCTGACACTCTCCTGGCCGAGGTAATAGCAACAAGGAAAAGAGTTTTCCATGAAAGAAACTTTAGGGAACATGAAACAGCTGGTTCGAAGGGAGGAAGAATTAAGGATGTCAGCACTAGATTTAGATCCCATTGAGGAGGAGGACTCCTGACAGGAGGTTTAAGGAGAAAAATTCCATTTAGAAAGGCTCTACAAAGCCTGTGGGACATAATGTTGTGATCTACAAATCCGACATGAAAGTTCGAGATAGCAGCCAACTGAACTTTGATGGTGGAAGATGAAGAGCCCGAGTGAAAGATTTCCGCTAAGAAATCCAAAACTGCATGAACAGGGGCAGTAAAGGGATCTATATTTTTTGATTTTGCCCAACAAGAGAAGCGTTTCCACTTGCTGGTATAAATCCTTCTAGTGGAGGATTTAAGGGAAGCTACTATGATATCCCTAACCGGGTTAGAGATCATAGAAAGCCCAGCTAAGGAAGGAAGTGGAGCAACCAAGCTGTGAGGTTGAGAGAAGGAATAGACCGATGCAGGTGACCCGATTGGTGGATCAGGTGGTCTGGCACTGGGTCCAGATGCCACGGCTGCACCAATAGGTGACGATGGAGGAACGGAAACCAAATTTGTCGAGGCCAATAAGGGGCAATGAGAATCATCTTGGCTCTCAAAATGGTGGCTTTCTGGAGTACTTGTGGAATCAACAGAAAGGGAGGAAAGGGAGGAAAGGCATAAAGAAGTCCCTGGGGCCAATCCTGGGTAAGAGCATCTCTGGGGGGATGGCCTGGTAGTGGGAAGAGAGAAAAAAAAGTCTGGGCATTTGCTGTTTTGGGGAGTAGCAAAAAGATCGCAACATGGGCGGCCCCATTCTAGAAAAATCTCCTCCACTATAGATTGTTTGAGAGACCACTCGTGAGGCATGAGAATAGCTCTGCTCAATCTGTCCGCTAAAATGTTGGTTTTCCCAGGGATATGCGTTGCTACCAGAAACCGATGAGAGGAGATCGCCCATTGCCAAAGTCTGAGAGCTTCTCGACACAAGGGGTAGGACTTGGTTCCGCCCTGTTTGTTGATATACCATACTACAGACATGTTGTCTGTGTGAACTGCAATTGTTCCCAAGGGAAGAAAGTCGTTGAGGGCTTGCAACGTTAAAAGCACTGCTCTCATCTCTAGGACATTTATGTGCAGGTGGTATTCGAACGGTTGCCACGTCCCATGAACCATCCTGCCCTGATAATGACCCCCCCCACCCGATCAGGGAGGCGTCCGTAGTGACTGTGGCTACCGGGGCCGGGAAGACAAAGGGTCTTGCCCTGAAGAATCTGGGGAGAAGAAATCCACCAGGATAGGTGGTTTTTACAAGCTTGCGTCACCAGGATTTGGTGACGCATGGGAAGTTGTTGGTAAGACCATTGGGTGAACAACATCCATTGAAGAAGACGCATGTAGAAGCGGGCCAAGGTAAGAAGGGTAATGGCTGCTGCCATGAGGCCCAGCACTTTCAGGAAGAGTTTGGCTCGCACCTTTTTGCTGGCAAGGATGATCCACACATGACTTTGGATATCTGAGATTCTTTGGTCTGTGAGGGTTGCTGACATCCGAACAGTGTCTAAATTTGCGCCTATGAAAGTAATAGACTGGCAGGGCAATAAGGAGGATTTTTCGTAGTTGATCGAAATTCCTAACTGAGTGCAGAGATTTAGGGTGTAATCCCTGGCTTGTAGAAGTTGATGCCTGGTGGTGGCTGAAAGGAGCCAGTCGTCGAGATACGGAAACACCTGGAATACTTGACGTCTCAGGTGAGCCGTGACCACTGCCATACATTTGAACACTCTGGGGGCTGTAATGAGACCAAAGGGCAGGGCTCTGAATTGAAAATGACTGGACCCCAGCCGAAAGCGGAGAAACCTTCTGGAGCGTCTGTGAATTTTTGTGTGATAGTACGCATCCTGAAGGTCTATTGAGCACATCCAGTTGTCTTTGTCCAGGAAGGGCAAAATTGATTGAAGTGTGACCATTCGAAATCTTGTCTTTCTCACAGACTTGAGTCTGCTGAGATCCAATATTGGTCTCCAATCTCCCGTCTTTTTGTGGACCAAAAAGAACCTTGAGTAGATTCCGGGCTCGGAATGGTCTGTTGTAACTGGCTGAATGGCCCTTTTGTGTAGAAGCTTTGATACGTCTAACTTTGCGATTTCCCTTAGACCGGGTGGCACATCTGGAAGGGAACTTTTGTGAGTGAAAGGACTTTCCTCGAAAGGAATTTTGTAACCCTCGGATATGATCGACTGTACCCATTTGTCTTTTGAGAGGGAACGCCAGGCTTCTGGGTACAGCGATAGTCTTCCCCTGACTGCCTCCAAGGATGGACAGTCGGGCAACACCTCAGGGATGCTGGAAGGGCTTGTCAGAGAGAGGCTCTCTGCTTCCCTGGTTTTGTGGACCCCCTCTGCCTCTAAGGCGGCGTCTGTTATTATTACCCCCTCTGCCTCTAGGGGTAAATTGACCACGTGTGTCTGGCGTGACTCCCTGGGATTTACAGAACCACTTCTTTCCACCCTTCTGACCTTTGGGGTAAGGTCTAGAGGGGGTAGAAAAATGGACCCCTATGGCAGAAAGAGTCTTGCCGTCTTGCTCACACCTGGTCAATGTATCCTTCACTTGAGGGCCAAATAATGCTGACCCATCAAAGGGAGAATTCGTGAAGGACGCCTTAAAGGGATCTGCAAAATTACAGAGCCGCATCCAGGATTGACGTCTGAGGGCCACTCCTGTACCTGCGGCTCTACTCGCTCCATCTGCTGCATACGAAATCAGCCGCATGGAGGAGTTAGCTATAGAATTAAGGATTCCTAGCTGAGAAGCAATCTTTTCTTGAGCCCCTGGAGCTGTAGGATCCTGTACTACTTCACCTAGTTCTTTAAGGATGTCCCTTTGGAGTCTGGTGAAGTGACATAAATAGTTCAGCGAGCATGGCAAAGGTCGCTGAGGAGAACATCCGCTACCATACCTGTCCATGGTCCTAGAATCCTTATTAGGAGGATGGACTGGTGCGGAAGGATCTGCAAGTTCCTTCTTAGTGGCGGCCACCACCATGGCATCAACAGGGACACCTTTTGTAAGGAATTGCTTTTCAGCAGGGGCAGTAATAAATTTAGACGGCCTCCTAGGAAATGGCTCTACAGAATCAGGAGCAGCCCAAGCCTTTCGAGCAATAACGTCCATAAAGGGGTCGAAGGTGGAGACACCCAGGAGGTGGAGGGTCGAGATCCAAACCTCTAGGTATACCGACTCATCCTCAGAGGGATTTATGGAGGCCAGTTTCCCCTCTGTTTTAGGAGGTCTGGGATCTCTGAAAAGGAGACATCCCCAGAGGTGGATCTTGGGGACCGCTCCGACTCATCTAAGGCGGTATCTGAAGTGGTAGACTCAGGGAGTCCAGGTGTTTCCTCTTACAAGTCCTCTTGGCTGAGGATCCCCTGACGGGTCAGGAGAATCCTCGGAAGAGGGGTTCTTCCCAGTGGGAAACCTGAGGCGGTGGATCTCTAGGTCCGGGAGCAAGAGTGGGAAGAGATATCGACAGGCACTGTAGAGGGAGGAGCTAAGGGAATAGACTGCTGACTGAGCCCAATGGCCAGCACACTCCATCACCTCGAAGGGTCCCCTCCAAGGGAGATCCGAGAGAACCCGTTCCGAAGAAACAGGGACTCCCGGGCCACCGAAGGGAAGGCTCGAGGCAGATGTCGGAGCCGAGCTCACCAAGGCCAGCTCCAAGGGAAGAGCTGAGTCGGACAAGGGTCCGATGCCACTCACCCTCGGAGGAGACCGGGAAGCCCGACCACCGAATCCCTCCAAGGAAGGTCTCGAGGAGGAGATAAGAGTAGATGCCGAGGGTGCAGAAGGGGGTGGTATCTGCCCCTCAGCCATAGCCGTAACTATCCCCGTAGACTCCAGCTCCAAACTCTGGGGTAGAGTCGAAGGAGGAACTTGAAGAGGGTGTGGACTAATAGTCGTCTGTTGAGACGGACTATGAAGCATCTGGGCCAGTGCCTGTGATTTTAATAATCTGCTTACCACCATCTCTAAATCATGGTCTGATAACCTGGAAGACCTAGAGGATCGGCTCCGATGGCTCCGTTCCAAAAGAAGAGGTGAGGCCGGAGCCGACAGCATCGGTTCCAAAGAGGGAGACCTGGACCTCTTCCTCGAAGGGACCATCGGAGCCGACAAACCCACGGATCCAGTCGGAGCCGATAACTTTCGGCCCGGTGTAGATCTAGATGTATCGGCTCCAGCCGGAGCCGATACAGGCATGGAAGTAGTGGTGTCGGTCGGCGCCGACACCGAAGCCTGGGCCACATGGTGGTCGAGCCAGTCAGAACAGACACCAAAGTGACCATAGTAGTATCGGCACCGATAGCCATCGGTGCCGAGGATTTAGACAAGGTCGGATCGGCTCCAGCCGGAGCCGATCTCGACTCCGACAAAGTCGGAGCCAAGGCCGAAGGCTTAGACACAGAAGCCTGGGCCTTAGTAGTCTTGGAAGGCTTTCCCGGAGCCGATTTGGCCGGGGAGCATTCTGGTTTAAGGAGTCCTCTTAAAATAAGCTTGTTTCTCCTTTCCTGCAGGACTCTATGGCTAAAAGAGTGACATATTGCACAGGAGTCCTGCAGGTGGAGAGGTCCCAGGCAGTATAAACAAGAAGTGTGACCGTCTGTCAGAGACATCTTCTGACAGCACGAGTCACACTTCTTGAAGCCTGAGACCCTCTGTTCTTTGGACATATTGTATACACAAACAGTACACACACAGTCCCAATCAGACAACTAAAGTTAAAGAATAATAAGTAAAAACCTCACACACACACACACACCCTGACAGGGGGGGGGGATGGGAGGGAAGAAAAGCCTGACTAAAAAGATGAAGAAAGGAAAAATAAAATTAGTCAAAAAGGGCTTACAATAAACTAAAAGTAATAGATTTCTACAGAAAAGATGATTTTTTTTCCTGATTGGGGCAACTAGTAGTTTAAAATTAAACACTTACCAGGAGCTGGTAAAAGGAGGACCTCATCAGCGAAGCGACAAACTAGATCTGGGTACTTACCGCCTTGCATCATGGGATATGGGGCTGCCTCGAGCTGGTAAAAGTGACTCTCGAGCTTAGCAAGTGCCGAGCCGAGGATCGGCTCCGAACCCATCAAGCAAGAATGAAGGCGAGATTGACAACTTAACATCTATGCTTTACGAACTATGCTAAGAAAATGATGCTACAGTTACTTTTGCATCGTATCATGTACAATGGTTATGGCTACAAGATTGCTGTCTCATTTCCCATATAGAATGTACTACAGATGCAAACTTCCTTGGTAACCACTCACTAGACTGTACAGTAAATGAGATGTCTAATCTGTTAAGTTTTACAAATATTAACCGATATGAACATTTTGGATTTAGACACTGACTTGCATGAAGTTCAGAGACCTCATGGGAAATAATTCCATGGTTTGGTGGTTGAAGCTAATTTCCAACTACCTCTGTTTGGATCTTCAAATGTTAAGAAGCTGCTGACCAGCACTGATCTCATTATGAAAACTAAACCCACAAGAATTAAAGACTACATTACAAAAAGACATTTAGTTCAGAAAGGGTGCCAGTATCATTTCATTGATTTTAAATTTATTGGCAACATAAGCAGTAACCAACCTAATCTGGTTTCTGTCAAATCTGTCAATAAAGTTATTAGAACCAGAAGTGATTTGTTGATTTATCAGTCAAGGCAGACTGTGCAGTCTTATCTTTATAGCCTCAATGCTCAAGTAGTACTTCAAGTTACTATCTCCTCTTGAAATCATTAGTGACTGAAAACCTTCTCACACACACACACACACACACACACACACACACACACACACTAAGGTTGCATAGTTAGCTGCCACAAAAGCCACTGTGACTGTTCCTGCTTCAAACTGCTACTTCAACCTTTAAGACCAGAAACGTTTTCTGCAGCAGTGGGAAAAAAAAAATTATTGCAAACACCTTAACAGGATATGAAAAGTACAATTTTGTACCTAGCATAAATGTAGATGTTCGAGTGTATACCCTGCTGCAGTCATCACACTTGGGTTATCCTGTCGTCAGGCGGTCCTGCAGTCGGCCAGAATTCCAAAGTCTTGGTCCAGCGTCAGTTGCTGTCGCTTCTTCCTTGACGTCAGTGCGCCAGGGGTATATATAATGCATCCAATGCCATTTTCTTCAGTTTTTCTTGCCCCAGATGTCAGGTGCCCCCAAAAAGGTGGTCAGTAATTAGTACCAAATTAAGTAATTTTTGCACAAACACAAAACCCCTCCAGCTATAAGCAAATACATCAGGAAGGTATTGTAGAGATTTAGTCAGTTAGATCAGAGGGGATGGAGGAAGGGTAACCTGGACTGCAGCAGGGTGTACACTCGCACATCTACATTTATGGTAGGTACACAACTGTACTATGTTCATCGTGTTACCCTGCTGAAGTCATCACACTTGGGTAGAATCCCAAAGCTAAGTATGGGTGGAGGAGTTAGAGAGGGTTAGAGGAGGCTAGAAGGCCCTGCAGAACTGCAGTGGCGAAGCCAGCTCTAGTCTTAGAGTAAAGAGGTAAGTGATGGTGTTTGGTAAAGGTGTGTACTGAACTCCAAGTTGCAGCTTCCAAAATCTCCTTGGTTGGAACTCCCCTGAGGAAGGCTGTAGATGTAGCTGTTGCCCTGGTAGAGTGGGGCCTAATGGTAGCAGGTACTGGTTTTCCATGATGGGTATAGCAAAAATGAATGCAATGTCCTATCCATTTGGAAATGGTTTGTTTTGATATAGCCTTCCCTTGCGAAGCTGTAGCATAGGATACAAAAAGCTGGTCAGATTTTCTGAAAACCTTAGTTTTATCCAAGTAGTAACGAAGTTGCCTGTGAATGTCCAAGGAATGTAGGAGTCTTTCTCCTTTGTTCTGTGGATTTGGGAAGAAGGTGGGTAAGTGGATGGTTTGATTTAAAGCCACACTGGAAAAGCATGAAGGAAGGATTAGTTCGTAGAGAAACTCTGTCTTGATGGAAAATGAGGAAAGGTTCCACTGCCATTAGTGCCTGCAGCTCCGAGACTCTTCTAGCTGAAGTTATTGCTAGCAGCAGGGCAGTCTTCCATGATAGAAACTGTAGATCTGCAGAGAAAGCTGGTTCAAAGGGAGGTAGCGTAAGTTTTTCCAGAACAAAATTGAGGTCCCATGTTGGTGTAGGTACTCTCCTGGGGGGGCCTAATGGTTTTTGCCCCTCTGAGGAACTGTCTTAGAAGTGGATGCGAAAATAAGGGTGGATCCGTGTTGTAGTGGGCTGAAATAGCTGATGCATGGATTTTAATGGAAGAAAAAGAAGGTCCTTTGTGCAACATCTCAATTAAGTACTGTAGAATCTGAGGCATGTGAGGTTGAAGTGTGTTTTGGTCTTTAGCTTGGTTACAGGCACAAAACCTTTTCCATTTGTCTGAATAGGCCTTCCTGGTGCTGGCCTCCTAGCTTCCAGAATAACATCCATAACTGCTTGGGAAAGAGGAGCTGGCTGGATGCTTAGGTGATTTGCCATGCAGCCAGATTTAAGGTTTTGAGCTGGCTGTGAAGAAACTGATTGTTTTGCTGTGTGAGCAAATGGGCAATTTGTGGTAACATCCAAGGTGGGCCCTGGGCCATATTCCTCAACAGTGGGTACCAGTGCTGGCGTGGCCAGTCTGGGGCTATGAGTATCAGTCGTGGTCTCTCCTTTCTGACTTACAAAAGCACCTTTGTGAGGAGAGACAATGGAGGGAAGGCATATACTGTCAGGTTTTTCCAACTGAATGAGAGTGCGTCCACTTTCCAAGCTTGATGGTGCAGTGTCCTTGTACAAAATTTTTTTAATTGATAGTTTTGAGGACTGGCAAACAGGTCTATGTCTGGAAGCCCCCATTTTTGAGTTATCATTGCAAATACTTGTGGATCCAGTTTCCACTCGTGGGGATCCATGATGTTTCTACTGAGGTCGTCTGCCAATGTGTTCTTTTTTTCTGGCAGGAATTGAGCTTGTAACTGAACTTGGTAAGCCAGAGCTGTGTTCCACAAGGTCATTGCTTGCCTGCATAGAGGGTAGGAGTGTGTACCCCCTTGTTCGTTTATGTACCACATTACTGTGGTGTTGTCTGTCCTTATTGTAAGTTGTCCTGGATGTAATAGATTCTTAAAGGCTGTCAGAGCATTCTGTACAGCTAGCATCTCTTTTTGATTGATGTGCAGATTCCTTTGATCTGCAGTCCATATGCCTTGAACGCACTGTCCTGCCATGTGTGCCCCCCAGGCGTAGTCCGATGCATCTGTTGTTATAGTTTGCCTGGCTGGGGGCAAGGTGAAAGGCTGACCCTTGTTGAGGTGACATGCCTGTGACCACCATAGAAACTCCTGTTGTAGGCAGGGAATGAGAGATATCATTGTGTCCAAGCTGTGGCTGTGTTGAGACCATATGCTTTTTAGGTACCACTGTAATTTCCTCATCTGCAGCTTTGCAAATGTATGCAAGATGAAGCCCAAGGCCTGCAGAATTTTTCTTGCAGGTCGTTGGGTCTTTGTTGCCATAATTTTGAAATATTGAGTCAGTTGTAGTTTTGTCTGGCGTCAGATAAGCCTTCTGGGCCGTTGTATTCAAGCTGGAACCCAGGAATGTCATATTTTGTGAGGGTACTAGTTTTGATTTCTTTTCGTTTACTGTGTACCCCAGGCAACTTAGAAGATGTTTTACAAAAGCCAGATGTTGTAAGAGGATGTCCTTGCTTTCTGCTTGGATGAGGCAGTCGTCCAAGTATGGGTATATTTGAATTCCTCTTTGTCTGCAGTATGCAATTACTGGTGCCAGGCATTTTGTGAAGACCCTGGGTGCAGTAGATAAGCCAAAGGGCAGTGCAGAGAATTGGTAATGGGTTGAACCTGCAATGAAACGGAGGTATCTTCTGCAACTGTCTGATAGGGACATGCAGGTATGCCTCCTTGAGGTCCAACGTTACTAGCCATGCTTTCTTGCCCAACATGGAAAGAAGCTGCTGTAGTGTTAGCATCTTGAATTTGGGTACTTGTAAGAAGGTGTTTAGAATTGAAAGGTCCAGAATTGGTCTCCAGGCATTGTCCTTTCTGGGAACTAAAAAGAGTCTTGAGTAAAATCCTTGGCCTTGCTCTCGTGTAGGTACCAGTTGAATGGCTCTCATGTCCATGAGAGCTGTAATTTGTTTTTGTGCCTCTGCCCATTGATTTTGTGGCAGGTTTGGCATTCCTCTTTTCATTGGCAAGGTGTGAAAATGGAATCTGTATCCTCGTAAAATTATGTCTAGGGCCCATTTGTACTTTGTGACAATGTGCCAGTTGTCTGAAAAAAAGTGCAAGTTTTCCTCCCAAGGGGGCTGCCAAGAGAGTGTTGCTTGGCCAGATGAGGTGCAAGTCACTGAGTTTGCCTTCTGGTAGTTTGGGACCAGTCTTCTCCTCCCTTCTGTGTTGCAGTGCCCCATTGTCGAGGTTTGTACTGGGCTTGTGGTTGTCCTCTGTCTCTTGGACGTCTGTACTTACCCCTCTGTGGTCTGTCAGTAGCTGGAAAGGACCAATTTTTTGTTGGCCAATTTCTGCTGAAGCGAGGGGGCTGTACCTGTAGGAAATCTTTGACTGTCTGCATAGATTTTGCCTTATCCTCCATTTTCTTTAGGACGACTTCTACTTTAACTCCAAAAAGAACATCCTGCTGTAAGGGAGCATCTAGAAGCTTTGGTTTAACATGATCAGGCAGAGTTTGTTCCTTTAACCAAGCATGCCTACGTATAACAGACCCAGTGACAGCTGCTCTGCAGGAAGCCTCCAAAGAATCAAACCCACATTGTAAAGTATGTTTGCCCACCTGTTCAGTTGCATGCAACAGATCCTGCATTTCTTTCAAATCAGACTGTTGAGAGAGTGTGCTCATTTTTTGTCCTGAGACATTAGAAATTGCTGATATTTTAGCATGTGAAATTGGCAATTTAGTGCCCTCATAGCTAGAGTGGCTGAAGTGTAAACCTTTTTCCCCCCACCTGTCTAGTGCTCTGGAGTCCTTTTCAGAGGGTACAGGATATTTTGCCATAGAAGCCTTAGCCCCTTTAGGACCCTGGGAGATGGTCTCTGGATCAGCAACAGAGCTTTTATAAAGAAATTTGTGGGAATCAGGCACTCTATAGTATCTGTCAGGTTTGGCTGGAGCAGGAGGCAGAGAATCTGGGTTCAAACTGGATTCTAAGTAAACATCATCCACAATGTCTAAAACGGGGGGGGGGGGATGGCAAGTGGTCTGTGCTGGGGGAGTAAAAGAAACTCTCTGAGCCTTTTCTTTGAGTCAGAGTAGTCCTGACCTTCCCAGTGAAAATGTTCCCTCATAGTTTGGAAAGTTTCCCCAAAGGAGTAGTCTTCAGGAGGAGAAGCTGAGGGAATAAAATCCTCAGCATCAGAATCTTCATAAGGGGAGAAGGAGTAATCTTGGTCCTCAGAGAAGCCTGAGGAAATAGACACTTGTTCAGAGGAGGCATAATCTTCCTCTTGTCTAGGCCTTTTGTCGGGTGGGGGTTGGGAACCCCTGATTAAAGAGATCAAGTCTTCAGCCATTTTGAGCATTTGTTTCTTAGGCATGGGGCCTTGGAACTGGAGACTGAAGTGCAGTCTTTTTAGGTTTAATAGGAGTCTTGGTCTTAGGATACATTTTAAAAGTGAGCGTCGTCTGTCTGAAGACGCCTTCAGAAACCGAAGGTGTTTCTGTAGCACCGACATCTTTTTCAGCAATGTCGTTGGTAGGGGCTAGACAAAATGGCTGCGTCGACCTAGTACTCTCCGCCAAAAGCTCCGAAGTGGTTTCGGGTTCCAGATCTGCGGTAGACAGGGGCTGCGCCGGAGCCTCACTGAAGACCGGTGAACCAGAGAACGGAACAGCAGAGGCCTCGGAGTCTGGCTTGGGTCTAGGCTGCCTGTCCTTATCCTTGCGTTTTTTGTGCACGCCGGTAGTCGGTTGCTCCGACGACATAGTCTAGTTAAATGTTCTACCGAAGTAGTGTCAAGCGAAATCAAAGCGTCTTTTTATAGTACGCTTATTAAACCTAGCACAAAAACGACAACTAGTGACGTTGTGGTCTGGGCCTAGGCAAGGTATGCAGTAAGAATGAAAATCCTTATGAGTTATTTGCTTCCCACAAGAAATACAATTGTTAACTTTTTCCGACATTGGCCTGAGGCAAGAAAAGTTTCCCCAATGGGGTACTTAGCTTTTTTGAAGACTTTGGATCTGAAACTCGACTTCGAAAATCTCAGGAGTCTGCCGACCGGCACTTGCGAACTGCTTCTGCTTCGGGCACCGCGCGGCAAGAAAGACTGAAGAAAATGGTGTCGGATGCATTATATATACCCCTGGCGCACTGACGTCAGGGAAGAAGCGACAGCAACCGACGCCAGACCAAGACTTTGGAATTCCGGCCGACTGCGGGACCACCTGACGACAGGATAACCCAAGTGTGATAACTGCAACAGGGTAACACGATGAACATCTATATTCACAGGTTAAGTATGCAACACTGAGATTTCAAGGAAATAACACCAAATGCAATAATTTTTACCTACTGGATTAGCACTGCCTTACAAAATCTCATGTTCCTTTTACTGCCACTCAGGACTTCTGAAATCACCATGGCTTTCTCCATTTGTAATAGGGCGGCCACGGTGGTGCAGCGGTTAGCGTTGCCACTTCACAGCAAGAGGTTCTCCAGTTCAATCCTCAGCTGGGGTGCCTTCTGTGCGGAGTCTGCATGTCCTCCCTGTGGTCACGTGGGTTTCCTCCGGGTGCTCCGGTTTCCTCCCACATCCCAAAGACATGCTGTAGGTGGATTGGACACTCTAAATTGGCCCTAGCTGCGACTGCGTGTGCCTTCTGTGGAAGGCTGGGCACCGGGCTGGCAACTCGACACGGTAAAACTCCACTGCCAATCATGAGCAGACAGGTGATCCGCTGTGGCGACCCCTAACCGGGAAAAGCCGAAAGAAGAAGAAGATTAGTTAACAAGAATCTTCTGCTAATAACAATAATATTCTGCTAATAACAACAATAGGCACAAGCAGTCCTTATTTTGTGATAAATACTACATTCCCATATTTGAAACCAAGCAGAAGTATCTTCAGTGCTTGCTTGGACAAACTTAAAGGCAGTTTTTATTCATATGAAACAAGATGTTCAACAATCACTTCTCAAGTCCGGGGGTTTTCCCATCTCCACCCCACCAAGAATAATGAGCAACTGCTTGCTGATTGCCTCTCTGGGCACCTAAATAACTTGGGACAGTAAGTTGTCCCTGCACCCCCATGGGTTTACTTCGAGGAGACAACAATGCAGCTAGTAAAAATAAACTTAACAGGTCTACAATGAGCCTTGCAAACTCTGAGTGGTCCGGGGAATCCTAATAGCGACATAGGAACACCAGTAAAAGCTAGCAACCATAGAGTGAGACAGAAGCACAATGAAATGAGTCATAACGATGTAGCAGGCTTAAGAGTTCAGAAGTGAAACTTATTAACTTAAACAAAATATGCAAACGCTTGCAAAGGGAATGTAATTCTGCAAAAAACACTAAACGTACAACATTAGTTACATGCACTGCTGCCACACACACGCACTTAGCTCTCACTTGTTCATTTATGGTCCACTATGCAGTTCAATCATCTTCCACAATTCAATTTCCGCGCGTGAAAAAGAAAGATGTAAACAAATTGGTTGCACAGGCAGAACAGGTGTTTGCGACCTGTTTTCGTCTTCTGCAGCTGTGCGACCGGCCGTAAAGGGTGCTCTTAAAGAAGAATGTCCTTAAAAATGTAGTTTGTTTTTTTTTTAATTAAAAAATTAATTTCTTGACTTTGACAGGCAGTCTCTGTTTTTTGGATAGTGTCTCGACGAGAAGAGTACAAACTTTTATAGACTGTTGGACTAGGAAAAAAAACATTAAAATAACTTAAAATGCGCCCTTTATGAAGTTGGACTGTACGGCGCCCTAGGCGGTTGCCTAGTTCGCCTATGCCTAAGGCTGGCTATGCTACTCGGTGTAGATGTGAGCTCTGGGAAAATGAACAGGAGACAAACTGTAGTAAGGACAGTTTACTTAAGTGCAATACTGGTTTGCTGGGTGGGTCTTAGTATTATGGATTTTCTGAAAATGCGTGGGAAAGTACTTAAGCAGATTACTCAACAGACAATAGCAATAAAAAAGGTGAAAGTGGGACTTTGGAAGTCAGATTACCATAAGGAGTGGAAGTCGGAGACAGCCTTTTAAAACCACAGCAAGAGAAAGGTGAGGGGGTTGGGGAAAAAAATCAAACTGGAGTTCTAGTCTTATGGTTAGGATTTTAAGTTTTTGCTTAATGTCTCAGTTGAGGGTGGGTCAGACTCAATGAATGGGAAAAACAGTAGCAAGGTAACAGGAAGGCATTGGAATGCCACTTTAAGCAGGTATACAGTGTTATAAAAAATAGCGAAGCACAAATCCTTGGAGCTGAATTCATAACACTGCTACTGCTGTAATCCTAGCACAGCACAGAAATTTACGAGTAATGCTGTAATAAATGATTAAATGAGAGACAAATCTGGCAGTAGATCACAGCCCCACCACAACTGAGAAAGAGGCTAAAAGACTGATTGAGACCCCAGATTGGGTTCAAAATACAAAGCTAACTTTTGCATGCAACTCTGCTTTTGGAAATCAAAGTGCAGTACAATGTATAAACAAAATCTTGCAGTAATGCATAATCTTCACACAACTGCAAGTGAAGCTACAAGACCAAGGTTTCAGAACAAACTAATAAATCCAAAAAATCCGCACACAAAGCTGGAATCAGTGATAGTACGTCAGCAAAAAGTTTTTATTTAACACAAGGTTAGCGCTTTCATCTGGTGTGAATCACCAGACTTCAATGTACAAAATCACAACCCTTCTTAAAATACTCATTCCAATTGATTGACACCGGATGAAAGCACTAACCTTGTGTTAAATAAAAACTTTTTGCTGACGTACTATCACTGATTCCAGCTTTGTGTGCGGATCTTTTGGATTTACTGGTTTGGTCTTCAAGTTTTTTTGCTCAGAACAAACTAAGTTATTGCAAACGGATAAATCGACAAAAAGCAGAGAGGTACAAAATAAAGTACAAACACACAGGTCACTAAGTGCAACTTGAAACATTTAAGCAGAATTTAAATAAAAACTATTTCCTTCCCTTTTGATGAAAAGTTTGTATCGTACACCTCATCCAGTCTTGAGCAAAAAACAATTGAGACAGCTAACCACTGTAGTAGATATTCAAGGAGGATTATTGAAATGGTACAAATCCTGACATATGGGAATCGGTGACAGGTGAACACCCAATTGATCATACAGACTTACAGCTCCACAGACACAGCAGGGCAGACTCCTCCCCGGACTGCTTACAACTTGGATAAAGAGACAAGTCAGAATGCACCATATTCTGATAGTTTTGGCTAGTAAAGGTAAAAATACAGAGGCTTGCAGACAGAAAAAAAACACATTAGAAGGTTCCCTCCTATTGTTTCCTTCCATGTGGGAAGGATGGGCAACCTCTACCACTGGCCCCTGTGTCACTGCAAAGCTAAGCCTGCTAAATGAGGAAGGTGGGATGGTGCTTACAAGTGCACCAACCTTAATACAAAATCTGCTGTACTGAGTTCTCACACAACTGTCCAAAATTCTCTATATGGATCACTCATGCAGAATTCCTGACACATGGGAAGACTCCCAAAGCTGTACCAGGAATCAGGAGGAGGGTATATCCGGTCTTTTAAGGATCCTTTACAGAAGCCCTCACAGTTTTTCTTAATGGATTGGAGATCTAACCTGTAATGATTAGAGAAAGTGTAAATGAAGACCACGTGGCCACCTCAAAAAATACTTTAAAGCAAGACATGTCTTAAGAAAGCAACAGATGCAGAGTCTGCCCTGGTGGACTGTGCTCTTGTGTGCTTGTGTATAGCCAATCCTTTCTCTCTCTTTTGGCTTTTCCCGGTTAGGGGTCACCACAGCAGATCACCTTGTCTGCTCATGATTGGCAGTGGAGTTTTTACAGTGTCAATTTGCCAGCCCAGTGCCCAACCTTCCACAGAAGGCACACACATGCACGCACTCACGCCTAGGGCCAATTTTAGCATGTTCAATCCACTTGTATCACGTCTTTGGGGATGTGGGAGGAAAGTGGAGCACCATGAGGAAACCCACATGACCACATGGAGGACATGCAGACTCCGCACAGAAGACACCCCAGCCGAAGATCGAACCAGAGAGTCTATTGCTGTGAGGCAACAACGCTAACCACTGCACCACCGCTGTCGCCCATATAGGAAATCCTTGCTAATCATAAAAAAGAAAAAAATTTGCTGAAGAGGATTTGCTTTGATAATGGTTTACTCTTCTCTGTAGCAAAAGCCACAAAGGGCGGCTCTTTCTCTTCGACATCATTTGTCCCGTAGGATATCTGTGCTGTTTGCGAAACACCAAAAGACAAGAGGACTGTTTTCCTTTATTTTGCAGTTGCAAGAATACAAGTAGCTGAATGACAGTTGAATAGAAAGGTCCAAGAACACACTGGGTATTAATGACAGGAATGACCTTAGGCAGTTTCTGTGGAAAAACTGTGAATGGCTATGTAAAAAGTCTTCATTTCTGAAATTGTCTGAGCACAACAGTCAGTTATCTACAACACAATCAGCATACAGGCACAAGAGCAGAAATGACAGCTGTAATCCCTGTAAGATAGGGAAACTTACTCTAGCAGTGACCGCACATTTGCTACTCTTCCCAAAAAAGGATTTTAGGAGTCTCCAAAAGATTTTCTCTTCCAGAAGGTTAATAAATAAAAGGTGGCTTAATAACCCGTGATGCTCTGTGTCTAGTCATGGTTGGTTTCCCCTCCCCCTGCACAGTTCACCATTCAGCAATGTCAAGACTTTTTATCACGTTCCAAGACTCCTCCCTTAATTAGCAACTAAACAGGGGACTGTTCTGATAAGGAATTCCTCTAAATATTAAAAAGGTCTTTTACAGGGTTATAGCAAGGACTATATTAGCTAAGAAATGATTTGATGTAAAATAACTTTTGGGTAAAACATTGGTGCATACGAAATTTTCATTTTGAATGTAGAGTGGTCCTACTTTCCCCAGATGAACTACTTTACAGACAAGAGCACTGAGTACCCAAGTCATCTATCTATGCTGACTCTTCAGGCCCACAGTGTTTTCTGATAAACAGTTACATTAAAAGGGTGGGATAGCCCCTGCTCCACTTGGCTGTATTTTGATCCTCTACCCTAACCCAATTTCCACCTACCCCTATACTTCTTTTATAGCTTTGAGCCACACCCTCGTCTCATTCAGCTGATCAGATAAACTTCTAAATGAGTAAGCTACTGGCAGTAATGGAGCTACTAAAATTACTACACAATTCCCTCCCGCTCCATTCCTATACTTTCATTTTTCACAACTTCCCCTCCCCAGACAATGCCACAGCAATTCCAGGTATTCTACTTTTCCATCCACTCCACACTAACACTTTACAACAGTTTTAACCATCTAGAAACAAATGTGAACTGCTTTATTTCATACTATTATCCATCCAAACACTAAATGTACTTAGTATGGCCATATTTCCTGGATCCAAAACAGACAAAATAGAGCCTCCAAGCAGCACTAATGGTTATACATAAGGTGTAGGGCTCAGTTAATCTGCAGTCCATCCATCAACAGACAGAACTATATTACCATCATAAAGTGACAGTCAAAACAATGTCCTGCTTCTACCTTAAAATGTACTCAATGTTATTTGCATAGTCCTAGTGAAATTACAAGTAGGATTCATGCAAACTGGCAACTTGTAGGACATTTTGAGTTGGGTTAGAGCTTTACTTATGCTTCGGTATGCTTGGTGAAGTGGTGATCTCAGTCAAAAATTAGACTGAAGTACTTTTTGTTTAACACATGGGAGATATTTAAATGAAAATTCAATTGTAATGATTGTGTTTTTGGTATTTTTTGGGAGTGCCAAAAGGCATTATTGACTTTTTTGGAGTACTGGTGTGGAGCTAGTTCCAGATGGCAGTAAAATCCTTCTGACTATCTAGATATTTAGGAATTTTGTTAGTCCGTTTGAGCACATCATTATCTGCACAGAGGACACAACTGATTTGTGGGAGGTCCCAAGGAAGATCAGACAGCAGATCAGACAGCACAACTCTAACAGTAAACTATCAGGAGATGTGATCAAATGTTACTAACCCAGGAGACAACCCTGCTTGTGAGAAGGTACCAAATTCAACCCTATGTACAACAGGCAAAAGTGTGACTCGCCCACCCACAAGAGGTGACCACTGTTCAATTCTATGTGGAAATTGAAAACACGAAAACTACCTCCCAAGACTCTCAGTAACTCATACCATTTCCAAAGCCAGGTATACAACCGTCAAGATCCAACCGCAGCACTCAACCTTCCATAAGATAGTAATGTCCATACAAGACATGCTACTCGCTCTACAAAAGCAGCAAGTCCCCAGTATAAAACACCATGGTTAAACAATGGCTAAAAACAGTCTAAATATTATAACCAGTAACAAAGCATGGCTAGATTGTAAAGGGACATTATTAACTCAAGACAGACAATACTTCCAAAAGCTAAGAAAAGGCAAAAGAATAAACACCAATAAAGTAAAAATAACTTCCCTACACACTGCAAACTAATCTAATCAGGGAACCAAAAAAGTTTTGGCAAGCCATTAAAAACAAGCACCAATAATTTTCCAAAGGTTAATACCAATGTGCAGGTCATCGTACAAATATTCATGAACTGAAAGACAATATATCCTCCCATCTCTCCTCTTCAGCATAATTCTCTCCCCACTATGAATGTTTCCATCGTACTTCTTTCATTCCCCCCCAAAAATATTTATGAGTTATTAAATAAGGCATTAGTATCACAACTAATTTGTCCACATACAATAGTCCAAACTGTTCAGAATAGCTAGTACCATTTTAAACCACCCACTACAGTATACACACAATCTCAGCTCACTTCCAAATCCATACCATCCAACTGATGAAAATACTCCTTAATACCACCCCTCCACAAAATTGCTACCGATACTAGTGTCACTTACAATACTCGGGAGTTTGTATTTGGCCTGTAACAAAAATTCTTGAAAAGCTAATCAAGAAAACATCAGAATATATTCATAACTATGCGCACAGACAGACCGTATGGATTTCCAGCTATAGTACCATAACAGCATCCTACATTTTGATGAAATCTATAACAATATGAAAAATGGACTACTCACAGTTGCTACTTTCCGGTATCTTAAATTTCCTTTTAAAACTGGAACCATGAGCTACAACTTCAATATCTGAGCAAAAATGGATTTATCCAAGTAATTCAGTAGTTTCAAAATGACTTCAAGAGAACCTTAACAGTACACCTAACAGTGGTATACGAAAGAGTTCCACAGAATTCAGTGCTAGGACCCCTGCTATTCTCCCTATTTATTATCAACCTTACAATCTTCCAATAACAGCACACTGTGTGCAGAACACACTGTTTACAACAGGACACAAGTTACTCAATACATTAAATAGCTACAAGATGATTTTGCTCATATATGGAGCCAGATAACTTCTAGTAGTCTAACTTAACACCCTAATGTCTGCTGACGTATTATGAACTCAGCCTCTTAAAAGCATAGCCTCCAAACATCCAAGGATCCAAACATGTACACCTTCAACTGAACTACAAACGTGTATCTTGGAGTTATATTGGATAGATGACTGTCGCCACTGACATACCACCCTAATCCCAAGTGGAAAATTGAGGGGAAAAACATGGTGGACAGATGAATAGATAGGCAGACATTTAGAACAATTTGACAATTATCTCATGAAATTTCTGACCTGCTTACAACTTAAGCTTGATCAATAGCCAAAAATGCCTTAATTCCCCATCCCGAGTACGGACTACCATCATTCTTGAGCAAATTCTCAACAAGGCTAATACTACCATTGAAAATGTTGAGAGCAAAATGCTCATATTCATTTAGTTATCACAGAAGATGGAACACAAGTGTAACACCATGCAAAAACCTAAATGGCTATTAGTTGAGGTAACAGCACATTTTTACTAAACACTCTAGTCTTCAAGCTATTAAATGAAAGCTATCCCCAACCTTTAACGCATTGTTAGTAATTCCTCAGTATAACCTAAGTCGTCAGAACTTACAGTAGCAACTCCCAATGTAGTACAGCAAAACAAGGTAACTTGGCTTACACTGATGTAATTCTAGAAGTATACGGTAGCACAAGCTTGGTACAAGATGGTTGGCAAGTCTCCTATTTTGCCAGGGATGGTCTGTACCTCTCTTACTAAGACTTTCAAATCCTAGCTAAAGTCTTTCCTGCTCTCATGGTGCCTTCCTAGGCACAACTTGTATGCCAGGCATTTCAACCTAATACACTAATTTGGAACACACTGTCTCTACTCTGTGCCAATCATACCTGAACTTGAGGCTCTCCAGCAACCTGAACACACATTCATATACTTGTAGTCAAAGATGCTTCAAAGCAATGAATCCACCCCTCTCTGTTTGTGGGTTTAGTCTCCATTATGCCTTCCAACCAACTGGAAATTGTGAGGAGTGGGTTAATCAGTAAATGTTAAGAATATTATCACCATATGACAGATTCCTTGGGGCGCCAAACAGGAAACTCTAGATGTCCAAGTCACCATACACAGGATTAATTACCCGCTTCAAAGTTAGCTATATATCCTTCCCCTATGCCCACTACTGTGCATGTTGGCCATCTCACTGCCTTAGCCGAGATCCACAAAAAACAATACCTTTCCAATGAGATACTTCAACTATCCACCAATAAACTGCCTGACCTGTACTGGCAATTTTCACTATACCCAAATTCTTCCTTGACATTAAAAACACTAATTTCCTTTTTCAGTTATCCATCCTACTAGGGCTCTCAATACCTTTCATAAAATCTTCACAAATATGGCCACTTCTCCCATACATCCATACCTACCATTATCTTGTTAAAACTTCGGTGACCTTTTCCTTTAATACTTGTGGTCCTTTCCCTGTAAATATCTGCGTTTAGGGACTTTTCTTAAAACAAGCCTTCTTCTGTTTCTTGACTACCTAAATGAATTTCACTGCAATCCTCCCAGATGTCTCTCCATTGCCAAAGCTGATGCCTATGAAAATTTATTTGTACGGGTATTTCACCATAAAGTAACAAGAGAAAAAGTACTTAATGCTTATAAGATGTCTCACTCTACCCTTCCATAACACACTTAAGCAAACCAGTAAAGAGCTTCATGGGAACCATTAGGAAGCTCAAAACTGAGCATGAACTTAAAAAAAAAAAAACACTAAATTAAACAGAACTAAAAATCTTTACCTATATTAGGAAGTTAAGAGCTAACATCTAAAAATGCTTGCAGCCAGTCTACAATAACACTGCTCACTCTGACCCAAAAGAAACAGCTAACCTAGCTGGCAAATTCAGTGGAAATTTTACTTCACACAGTTGTAGCTATTCCACTGAATATGCAGTCCCAGACACCCCTTTATTATGGAAGAAGTCCTCTCATCCCTCTCAAAAGCTAATGCCACCTTATTCCATAGGCCCTGATAACATATTGGGTTGCCTGATTATTGGTAACAAATATGGCTTATTTGAACACCTACACTTAACCTCTAATTTAAGCCTCTCCCTTGGTGACATTCCTCAAGCCTAAAAACAGCCACTGTAATGCTATTAAACAAGAGTGCACCAACTACAGATCCTAGTAACTATAGACCCATTAGTCTCTCAGCTTCATATGTAAAGTAATGGAATGTATTGTGTCAGACCTCATTAATCTAGAGATTGAAAATCTCTCAACCACAGGGACCTCATCAATTCTGCTATGGTAAAGTAAGATTCTGCCTCCTTAATCTCAATTTCTTTAAAAAAGTCATCAAAGCAGTACATAAAAATTACATAGAACACACAGCATATCTAGGCCTGGCAGAGGCCTTTGACACTATTCTCTATGCAAACATTGACAAAATGGAAATTATGTACATACCATAACAATGGATTCCTTACCAACCCACTCCACCCACCTCCACTGACTGGTTATCATGCCTCGTGGTGGATCTGAGCTTGCATCTTCTCGAGTACAATGACTGCTCCAGCTCTCAAGATTCTACCTTCTCCCACTATGCATCAGTGTCCTTATAGTCCAGACAAATTTTGCCTCCAAGAACAAGAAATACTAAGAAAAGTGCTAAGGAAGTTCTAGCAGGTGAACCCAGAGCTACAGAAGTAACAATCTGGAGGGGCTGAGGTGGACAGAGTGGGATAATAAGGAACCATCATTATGGTAAATACATATCATTTGTATTCTACATTATCCTCTCCATCCACCTCAACCTAATGGGACACAATCCCTAACTAATCTCGTTTCTACATGGCACCATAACAGGATGCTCTTTAGGATGATCAGTCCAAAGCTAGAACTGGCTCTAGAAATTGTAACCAATTTTTAGAGCTTGATGAATGTCTGAATTGCTGGCTAGGTTGTTGCAGTACAAAAACTGTCAAGAGAAGTTTCTGAAGGCCAGCAGCAAATGACATTGCAGAATGTGCACCAGGTCTCAAGTCAAGGGATTTTGCGTGCAATACAGTCAGCCACACACCTGGCCAAAGCCACTTTGGAAACCCTGGCACCAGTGAAGGGGACTACTCAAAGTAGGGAGAGCAGACCTGAAAGGTTCAAATAACACTTCCTCATCTGTGGAAAGGGGAGATGGGGATAGGCAGGCCAGCACCTCCCTGATGCATTAATTTTAAGCTCTCCCATATCTAGGGTCTTCAGAAGTGGCTTGGGGAAACCTTCCCCTTCAAGTGTGAGAGATTCCATGGGGGGAATCTAGGAGTCTCCTCTTACATATACACCTGCTGGGGCAATTAAGTATAAACCTTTCCCACTCAAAGTGAATGCCAACTGAAAGCCTTAAACATCATGCAAGATGTCTGCAAATGTTCCATCCCAAGGCATGTGTCTCCCTCGGGTAGTATCTTTTACACACATTTTTTGAAGTCAACTTTTACCACATTGAAATATTTAAGGTACCAGGCATCAAAAAATGTTAATAGCTGTACCTAATTTTGTGATTAAATGTTAGAAAATGGAGCCACTAAAAAGGACTTCTCTAAAGATGATTGCTGAGCTCTGAAGGACCAGTTGTACAGTGGATGGCAACAGAAGAAATCTGTAGGACTATGAGGACACGTGCATTATGACAGAAGTGGAAGCTTGAATGCTAGAATGACTGCTGCAGCTGAAAAACATTGTGGCAAGGCTCTGCCTACAGTGGCGCATAAGCCATTATTCAAGGAGAAGAGAGGGGACAAAATAGGATCTTGTAAGTTTGAACATAAATTCTTATGTTATGTGCTGGATAGCTAACTGGTGGCCTGAAAGAATAGATATAGTTAGAGCAAAAGGCAACACTTCTGAGAGAAAAAAAACACCAGTGGTGTACCACAGGGCTCGATGTTGGGTCCTCTCCTATTTGGCATATATTTCTCAAAACTTCAACTCAGTAGTAAAGCCTTGCTGAGTCTAATTATGATGGCTGCCAAAAAAGCAATTACTAGAAAATGGAAATCAAAGCCTAGGCCAACTTTACTAGAAGTAGTGAACATAGCAACAGAGATAAAACAACTGGAATTGGGATCTTTAGAAAAGGGAAGGAGCAAACTACACAGGAAAAAATGGGAAATGTGGGAATATATGCAGAGAAGGAACGAGGTTTAACAGGCAGGATTTGAATGAGCCATATAATGCTTAACTGAAAATGACTGGATTGATTATAAGTGATGTATAATGTTTACAATTACAGTTGTTTCAATGGTGTCTGTGATGCATAATGTTTGCAACTAAAGTGGTGTCAATGTTTTTTTCCAATTTATATAAATGTAAGACTGCCTATGCCATACGTGATAATTTAATAAAGATGTTCATTAAAAAAACAAACAAACAAAAAAAAAAAACAAAAACAAACTTCAGGTCGACATCCTGGCCTATGGTTATTTAAGTTTGCAGATGACTGAATACCCAATTTACAACCTTCTAATGACCCACAACTGCTGCCAAATGGGTTAAACTATGTTAACAAATGGTGGAAGGGCAACAGTCTCAAATTATATGCGAAAAACTGTTGGTTCATTTGTTAGGCAAAACATTTTCTCATACCATAGAGGTGACATACCTCTCCAATCACCGTTGTAAGGGATTGAGGCTTTCTTTTTAATAATTCCCTATCTTTTAATCATTTCATGCAGAAGTTCTACCTGGATCATCTAATTTCTAAAAGCGACTCCGCTAGAGCCAAAGAAGTTCTAATTCCCCATTAGTTGTATTTCATCAAGCCCATTACTAAATGTAATGCCCCATTTGGCATGCATCTCTTTAAACATATTACTCTACTTCAGACACTTCAGATATTCCCAAGTAAAAGGATTAGTGGCCTCAAAAGTCTTAGTCATCACGACAGACAGAGCTCCCCTCCTTCTCTGTATTCAACCTCCAAAAGACACCTCTGTCAGGGATCTATATAAAGGCTTTCAAGCCATTAAAGATCCAACCATCACTAACCTTCAGTCTCCTTTGCAGAACAAATGAATCCTCAATCACCCAGTTAGAGAAACTAAATTGAGATAAATAATGTTGGCATCATATATTTATATCACAATGCAACAAACTTCCACCGCATATCAAGCAGAGTGGCACCCATGCCACCTTCAAGGTAAACCTAGATAATTTTATGGGTAGCCTGAAACTCTCCTCCAGTCTATCTTGTGTTGCTCTCAGAGGCTAGAAGGAACTTATGGATATGGGTTATTGGCAAGCCCTGTAATGGTCTGCAGCCCAATTGTTTAGTGCTTTAGTATGAACCTAAAAATCCTGCAAAACTATAGCTGTAGCATGGAATACTTTCAGAGAAGTATGAAATATTTCACCCAAGTACATACAAAACAAAACTTAGCAAAATAATTGTTTTCAAAAGCTCTTACTAGCAAATAAAATTATTGCATGGAGCCAAATTAGATGTAGGGGAAATAGTGCCTAAGGTATCCTACTTAAAAAAAAAAAAAAAAAAAAAAAAAAAAAAAACACTATACTCAATGTGCAGCCATAATGACACACAGGGGCAGCATGTGATCAGTGAAAGCAGATAATAGTGCTAGTATCCTTGTATACAATGTAATGATTTGTGTTACATTCATGCAAAAGCGCAACTGCAGTAGTTACTGAACTGTTACTGCCAGTATCCTTGTACATAATGCAATGAGTGTAGTGAAGTCATAACTATAGTAGTTATTGAATTGTAAATGTTATAATGTAATGTGACTGCAAATGTTGGCTTGAAATCTAACCTGAAAGTAACCTCTTTCGCACATATTGGTTTGAAAAGTAGTAAATGCCTCTTAACCCAAGTAGTTCACTTAACCTTGCTAATTTTAAGTGAGTAAGAAAATAAATATGGAAATAAACAAATGTGCAAAGCTCAAATCCCAAGGATGAAAATCTGCCCTACTTGGTGGGTGAAGGTGATTATTCCCCGCAATAAACAGCTTAACCAGCAAGTCATCTGTCTGAGTAGCTGCCTAGGAAGGCATGCAGAAATGGAAACCAACTGAACTTAAATGGAAAAGCTATGAAGCACTTGATGCAAAAAAAGGTCTGATAAAAGAAAGTACAGCTGTGTTCGGAATTTACCATAAATATAGATGACACAGCCTAGCCACTGTTACAGCACTGACTTTTGGGATTCCTGTCTGCAGAAGCCTAACAGAGTTCTTCAACCATCTCCCACTTAGCCCAGCAGGCTCCCCTCCTAATCATACTTCAAGATGTTAGAGAGACAGCAACATTGGCCTTCACCATCTTCTGCTCTTAGATGCCCTAGCTACAAGAATTTGGCATAAGGCTGACAGAGTACAACCCACTTTACAGGAAGTGGTATCCAGGGGATACAAAATCAACCAGAGGAGACTCCAAACTGCTTCTGCTGGCAGCGGTTAATCCCCCAGCAAGGAAAACATCAAGTTGGTTGGCAGGGAAATAAAGGATGATTTACACACCCATCCCTCCCTACCCGTACATACTTACAGAAAAAGAGAGAATGGTGGGAGAATGTACAGTTGTGTGAGTTACACTTAGCCATAAGATTTGATGTTCGAATTCCTCACTGCTGCAGTAGTCCTTAGGCTATATGGGTTGTTTACTGCTCAGGAAACAATGACCAGCCAGCTTCATAAAACTCTGGCTCCACCCCACTCCTTCACTCTGACTACTGATTAACTAATCTGGTGGTGGGAAATCAACAGTCACAGTGAAGCTTTTTAAGAACTTTCTCGCCCATACAATGGGAGAAGAGCCTACAATTCTAAAATAACTAATCAATATTAACAGCAGAAAATATATAAAGTAAAAATCAAACACAACCTTACTTTACATCCCAACTACAGCTATAAAAGTAGGGTGATGAAGGTAGGTGTGGCTACCGGCAGCAGTGAGGAATTTGAACATCTACTGTTACGGATAAGTGCAACTTACACAAGTGTATTATGTTCATTAGTGCTGCAGCAGCCCTTAGATTATATGGGATGTATACCACAGCCTATCCATCCTGGGAGCAGGCTGGATATATGGATCCAGGGGTTCTGGAGAATGGTCCTAGCAAAGTCTGACCTGGCCCAAGAAAAGTAATCCAGTATTTAACATTTTATAAAAGTATGTAAAGTGGACTATGTAGCTGCCTCTACAATGCTTCTAGAGTCCACCCCTTTTCCAGTATGCTAATGAAGATGACAAGGCTCTACTGGTATGTGCCTTGATACTGCCTGCAATGGAATAAAAGATAGATGAGGACAAGCAGCTGGAAACTGTCGTTTTAGAACCAGGGTGTCCTTATTTTGCCCCTTAATAAGAAATAGCTTCCCAGCTTTTCTAAAAGCCTTAGTTCTGTCAAGATAGTACCTGAGCTACCTACACATGTACAGAGTATGCAGAATCTGTCCTCTCTGAATAAGTGTCTTGCTGAGATCCGGGTTACATCATCCAATCTGGCAGCTTTAGTGTGATCAAGATGAGGTACACAAGGGATCCTTTGTTTCGAGTTAGTGGGTACACTCACTGAGGCAAGCAATTTGGCTTTCCGATGCTAAGATTAGGAGAAGAGAGAACTAGTGTTGCCTGGGTCAAAAGAGAACTATGGTAATCCTTTTGGCCTATCTTCTTTGATCTTTTATAATATTCTGGGGAGCAGGGGTATAAAAGGAAAAGTATAAAGAAACAAAATTGTCTGTTTTAGGGAAGAAACATTTTCCAAGCTGCAAGAGATGCCTTTTTTGCAAAAGAACTTTCTCAGCTGCCTGTCTTTTGGTAAGGCATAAAGGTCTACTTCTGACAAAACTGAACTGCTGGTCAGAGATAGAAAAGTTTCATGTTCAACAGCAATTTGGGTAGGTCTATACTGCAATCTACTTAGCCTGTATGCCACTAAGGTTTTGCTGAGAGGGAAATGTAGGCTGCCATGAAAGTCATGCTCTCCTCTTGTGCAATCTTCCAGGCCTGCAATGTCAATCTGCCCAGGAAGTAGGAGTGAGTTCCCCCATGCTAACTGATGTACTGCTCACCAGTGGTACGTTCTAAGAATTATAAAGATTCCCTATGCCCAAATCTGTTTGAATGTGTTCAGAGCTAATGCAAAAGCCACAGTTTCTTCCACATTGATATGTTTCTTCCTTTTGTTTTGATTCCATGTGCCCTGTAGTTTCATTGGTCCTGCAGGGATCACCTGGCTAAGTCTGAGGAATCTGTGGTCAGTCTGAGTAGGCTTTCACATTCTGAAGGAGTTCTCCAAACTGAGGTGCAACTGCTCTTTCCATCATGAGACCTTTTTTATGCAAGGGATAACAGGAATGCAGGCTTCCAACCCTAAGAATGTTTGCATCATCAATTCCCGAGGTAACACATTAACGTAATGTGCAGTCTCACTACAAGCACCATAAAAATGCAAAAAAACATGTAACCCATAATGTTGAGAAATTCTCTTCCTATGACAGCTTTCTAGACCAGGATGTTCTGGGTAGAGAAGGTCAGAGTACTTGTCCTCAGGTCAAATAGCATTTTTTTTTTTTTTTTTTTTTTTTTTTTTTAACAGGAGTCTCTCAAACACTCTCCTTGCTGTGGTTAAGTAGTACTTATCTAAGCTGATATAAATATCCGGATCACTGAAACACATCAGGGTGAAGCTTAAAGGTCTTGACAGTTATGCAGGTCTGGGTAGATGTGGATGCCCTTTGACATGCAAAAGGTTACTACTGAACCTGACATTTGGTAATGTCTCCGAGTGCAGAAGACAAGCCAAAGGACAAACAGGTGAAATGGCAATGCTTTCACCCTGCTAGAAACTTTAGGAACTTTCTGGATTCCTTGGTAATGCAAATATGTAGGTTAACATCCTTCAGATCTAGAGCGACCAGATAGGGTTGTTGGGACAGAATATGTTAAAAAAAACCCTTGTAGACTAAACATCCTGAATTTTGGCATAAATTAGGAATTTGTTCAGTTTTGAGAGATTCAGGATAGGTCTCTACTGCAACTAAAATGTCAATATGATTTGTTTTAATTTATATAAAAGTATGATTGCTCATGTCATACGTGATATTTTAATGAAGATACTTCTTGTTAAAAAAACAAAACAAACAAAAAAAGGATAGGTCTCTATGTGCCTTCGTTTCTGGGTACAATTTTTGTTACTCTCTGTTCCCTGCTCCGGCAATTACTTTAGTAGATGGAACTCCAAGATCACTTGGCCCCTTGGTATTAATGGGATGACCTAATCTTTGGTTCATTTAGAAACTGCAATTTATAATCATGTTATATTTTCAGGACCCACTGGTTTTAAAAAGGCTTCATAGACCTTTTGAAAAAATTTGAAACATCTGCCAGGTGAACTTTAACAGTGGATTAACTGGAAACTGAATCAAACAAGGCATCAAGGAATTGTAAAATTGAGGGTAAAGAAATGTGAAATGAAGAGAGAAGAGAACAGGCCCTGGTATAATACCCATATTGAAAATTTCTTCCAATTACTCTTGTATAGCTTCATAATGGAATGTTTCCAAGAGGCAGAAATAAAGTTTACTACTCTGTTGGAAAAGTAAGGATTACTGGTCATCACTGTAATGAAAGAAACCACGTGGTTAGTCTGAGAAATTTGATATCTAGCTTAGAATGACCAGACGGATGAGACAAGAGATCCAGTTGGGGACCCAACCATGAAGATCATATTACGGGAGACCAGGGCATGGAAAACCAAACTTACCTAGGTCAGAATGGTGCTTATGAGACTGACACTGGCCTTGCATACAGAAGCTTTCTACAGAAAGCCTGTCATGAGGGAAAGGAATAAAGTAGAGCATTGTTACCAGAAAGTGCCTGAAAACATTGACAACTGACCCACTCTCATGGCATCTTGGCATAAAGGCAAAGACTGCAGTCCCCTTGCTTATGTACCATACAACCAAAGTGATGCGAGTGTCCCCTGAAATCACACCCTTAGGTTCATAGGTTCATACTAGGCTATCTGCCCTGGGGCAATTATAAGTCTAGCCCGATTCTGTATGGCTTACGCCACCCCTTGATTTGAGTATACTGTGCCCTTTATAAGGTTTAGTTTACTGTGCCTCTAATAGTGACACGGGAGTAATCCCTGGGACAAACCTACGACCCTCCATCCACCTATCAAGATTCTTCTTGAAGAGATTCAGTGAGGTGCTCTGCCTCACATGAACTGGAATTCTATTCCAGAGCGAAGGGAGCCTCTGGGTTATGAACCTGTCAATCCAGCAAGTTCTATTTATTTCTGTGCTGAGGTTCAAGTCCCTCGAGCGTGTGGCTCTAAGGGATTTAGATTTACTGAGGTGGAGCATGTCCATTAATTCTGGATTTGACATAGCTTTGTATGTCAGGCATAGATCGCCTCGAAGTAGGCGGTATGCAACTGAGTAGAGCTGGAGTTTTTTTAACCAAACAGCATATGGCATCTGTTTGAGACCCTTGATCGTCTTGGTGAAATATTTTTGGGGTCTTTCTAATTGCTGCAGGTGTCGGGTAAGGTACGTCCCAAAAGGGACATTGTATTCCATGATGGGCCTGATGAGGGATGAATAAAGGGGCACGATTACCTCTCTTGATCTAAATGTGAAACCCTTCGTGATGAGGTGGGCTATGTAGAAGGTCTTTCTAACCACTTTGGCAATGTGGTTTTCAAAGGAGAGATTGCTATCAACTTGGGTCCCCAGGTCCCTAATAACTTTCTCTGTACTTAATGGGTTTCCGCATATGTGGTAATTTGTGGGCACATTGTCTTTGCCAAAGGGTATGACTATACATTTTTTGGCATTTAGCTTTAAACCATGGCGCTGGCACCAGTTATCTGTCTCGGTGAGACCTTTTTGAAGGATGTTTGTGTCAGCTAGAGAGTCGATTATGGCGCCCAGTTTGCAGTCGTCTGCGAACTTGGTGAGCCATAGTCCTCCCGCGTTTGCCTGTACCTCGGAAAGTATATACCGAACAAGAGTGGTCCCAGGACAGAACCCTGTGGGATGCCACTTGTGACCGGTTTAGAGTCTGACATGGCTCCAGTAACTCTCACTCTGTGGGTTCTGTCTTTGAGCCAGTTTGCGACCCATCTTGTGACATAGGGGTTTATATTTAAGCTGGACAGCTTATCTATGATGCCCGAGTGGGGTATTGTGTCAAATGCCTTTGCAAGGTCCAGATAGGCTGTGTGGACTACCTTCCCTTCATCTATGGCTTTGGTGACTGTTTCGAAGAAATCAACCAGGTTCAAAAGGCAGGATCTGCCCTTGACAAAGCCAAACTGGGTAGGATCTAGTGTCTGTAGGTCCCCAATGTCTTTGTTTATGAGCTCCATGATGATCCTCTCCATAGCCTTGCAGACTAAGCTAGTCAGGCTTATGGGGCGATGGTTTCCAGGGTACGTAGAGGCTCCACCTTTGTGGAGTGGGACCACTGTTGCTGTATGCCATTCTGTGGGCACATATCCTGTAGTGAGGCTGAGATTGTATAGCGGTTTTATTTGAGGGATTAGTTACTCTTGGAGTTCATGTAGGACGCAACCTGGGATGCCATCTGGTCCCATGGAAGCAGTGTTTTTTGCTTTGGAGAGGGCAGCCTTCACCTGAGCATCAGAGATGTTTGGGAGGCAGCCCTCTGCCGGGATAGGTACTTGCTCTTTGGGGGTGGAGAAGTTTGCACTGAACCTGTCAGGATATTGGCGATGTCTGTGGGTTCAGTGTATTTTTTGTCATTTAGAATCAACTCAGAACAAGTCTGGGAGTTGCATCCCAGGTTCCTAACATAACTGAAAAAAGCCTTATGATTGTCTTTGGTGTCCTGTGCAATTTTTCTCTCGAAGCTGGCCTTGGAGGATTTTATGAGGGAATCGTAATTTTTTGCTAGTACTGATCAGAGATGCCTTCCCTATTAGGGATTTTGCTCCATCATGTAGTAGCTTCCTCCTTCTGTTGTACAGTATTTATGGCAGGGGTCCACCAGACTGGACGCCTGCCTTTGGATGATTGGGTCTTGGTTTGGATAGCATGAGCCATGCAATCCTGGAGATGTCCGTAGAATGCGTTTATACAGAATTCTGCAGTTTGGGCCGTAGTTTCCACTGGCCCCGGGGCCTTGAAGGATTCCACTTCGGTTTTGAAAAGTGAGAAGTTTGCTTTTGGGAAGTTTTTCACTGTGGTTTTCTGGGCTGGGGGTGGGGTCGGGATGTGGACATCCAGTGAAATTAATTTATGGTCTGATCTTACCAATGAGGGATATACTTCTGGTGTGGAGCATAGAGTCCCCATGTTGGTAATGATCAGGTCCAGTATGTTGTCCCCTCTTGTGGGAGTGGTGACTAGTTGTTCCATAGCATTTGAGTTTATAATTTCCAGGAACCTTTGGGCTAAGGTGCTGGGGCTTGAGTAGTGCTCCCAGTCCATGTTTGGGTAGTTGAAGTCGCCCAATATAATGGTGGTTGGAGAGATCTTCATGTTCTCCAATGTTTTCAGGAAAGTCGAGTGGGATTCCTGACTGAGAAGGTGGTCTGTAGGATGCTATAAACTGAAAAGCAGTCTTGCCCACTGTTAGTTGCACATGAATGGTCTCCGATACTTTGTGCAATGCCACTAACCTGGAGGTGTGAATATCATTGATAAATATGGAAACTCCCCCTCTTTTTGTGGTTCGGTCCGGGATTTGGGGACGAAAAGCATGATATATGAGGTATAGTCTGGTAGTGCTGGGGTGCTCTCTGGAGCCTTGAACCAGGTTTCTGTCACTGCACAGATATCGATGTTCTCCATACTGAGGAGAGCTTCGAGTGTGTGCATCTTGAGGTTAAGACTTCTGGCTGCTACAGCATTACCCTTAGTTTCTTGTTCCTTGTGCTGTCTATGGGGGTGGGTTTGACTTTTGAGCCTTGCTTAAAAAAGGCACTATGGGGGTGGCAAGAGCCTTTGCCAATATCCGAAAGCCCAGTGGTGACAGGTGCAAGCCCCTAGCGAAGCAACGTGGCTTGTCAAGCATGTCATCCCAGGCTGACAGACACTGGATCCCCTTTGAATGACACCACAATTTTAGCCAATTGTTAAAATCTATCATTTTGTCTTTGTACTGTGGCATCATTCTAGGTGAGGGTAAGATGCTGCTCAAGTTCAGGGTCATACCAGCCTGGGCTACATGATCAGAGAGCTCCTCTATGTCTCTTTTCATGTAGTCCAGGGAGGTACGTCTCAGGTCATTCACACCAGCATGTACAATGACTGAGTCATATTTGTATTTGCTTTGGAGTGACTTGAGTGCTTGCGTTATGTGGCGGATCCTAGCACCAGACAGGCAGCTCACCGTGACCTTCTCTTTATTCAGCCTGGTGAGCGGGACGTCAGTGTGTCTGACAATAGAGTCACCTATTACAAGAGTATCAGGTGTGTTATTCAGCCTTAAGGGCTGTGGCTGCTTGGCACACTGACTTTGTGGGCTATGTGTTGTGCGTGTTTTGTTTTGAGGTAGCGTTTGCTTGGATGTCTGCTATGGAGGTCTCTGTTGCTTAGGTAGATTTTTATTTAGAGCCTCCGAGTATGTTTTTGTGTATTTATGTGTTTGGTTCACTGATGTGGTGGGACTATGTGATACTGGAATTGTGTTGTGTGAGGTTACCTTCTCCTCCTGACTGGTTACACCAGTTTTGAGATGAGAGAGCTCAGCCTCCAGTTTGGCTAAATAGTTGCATCTCTCACATATATTTGAACCTGTTTGTAGGAGGAGAGGGTTGTCCGTGTACATGACACAGTTGTAACATTCCCTCAAAATTCCCAGATTCACCAGCTGGACTGGAGAGGAAACCACTGACTGACCTTTGGACATGCTAGAGTAATATAGGGAAACTGAATTTAAGACGGACCAATAGAGGACAGGGTAATCGTAGAGAGTATAAGAGTAAGTAGTGGTTTAATAGTGCTAACTTGTAGGATTACTTAATTGGACCAGTGAAGGGCCTTAGAATGAGAATATGGTGTTTAAATTGAGAGATAGAGCAGTTCTAGGGGAAAAAAACGAGCAAAACCGTGCAAAAGAGGGTTTTAAGAGAAGAAGATGAAGGAGTTCGGAATTGACCCAAAATGGCCAATAAAACTACAGTTTCAAGTCAGTAACCACTCCCACAGGGGCAGGCAGGCTGCTCAATGTTTTTCACTGCCACTGATCAACAGAGAGACTTCCCTTTAGCCCAAGCAAAAAAATGGCCTCCAAGAAACTTAAACAGTTCAAGAACAGCAAGCCTGTAACCGAACATTTTTAAATCTCAGAAAAGTGGGAAAAAAGCAAGATTTTTTTTATTTTGTTTTTTTCAGAGATAGCAGAAGTTCACAAGTATCAACAAGTTATAACAGTGCAGTAAATGACCCCACACAAGAGTGCTAGGCCAAAGACAGATAAAATGCAAGTTTTGAGAAAAAAACGATTTTAAAAATAAGTGCAAACAGGAAATTCAGTAAACAGCTCTAGGTTGTGCTCTAAATACAGTTACTAATGCAGAAATCAAGTTTAACAAGCCAGAAAATGCTCAAAATAGGTGGCTATGCAGAAAAACTTAGCAAATAAACAGAGGAAAAATACTTAAAATCTCAAAAGTGGCTCCTTTCTTCTCTGAGGAAGGAAGTTCTGTAAGGCTTGCAACACAAGCAGTACTACCATCATCTCCAGTATACAGATGAGATGGTGAGGCAGTTGATGTGATCACATTCCTTAGGCTGTCCTTCCCTTGTAATGTCCCCTATCTACCCCTAAAAGGAGGCATCTGTAGTGACCATAGCTGATGGAAGAATAAAGGGGCACCGTACATGGAACAGGACAGAGTCCACCATTTCAGGTGATTTCTGTCAACTACAAAAAGTCAGATAGGAAAATGGAGAGAGTGAGCAGACTGGGAACATCGTACACAGTGTGCCCACTGGAGCACTTTCATGTAATACCTGGTATGAGCTACTGACATAATGGTTGCCTCCATCATGTCTAATGAACATAGTACTAGAAGGTTAATGGGAATGTCTTCTGAAGGTTTAGAACATGAAGTCTGAAAGACAGAAGTCTTTGCTGCAGGAGCCGTGTGATTCTTCACCATCTTTAGATGACATCCAATGGAATCTATTGATTAGGAAGGTGTCACGTTCAGTTTTTTGGCATTTACTTAGATACTCAAAGACTGACAAGTGGAACAAGAAATCTCATTAAGATAAGGGATACTTTTGTAGCTGAACCACAAAGCCAATCATGCTGGACATGGAAGCATTTGGAACCCTTTTGGCTTGAGGTGAGCTGTGATTGCCACCATGCACTTGAGCACCTAGGGGGTTGTGGTGAGACCAAATGTCAAAGTGTGGAATTGATGGTGACTGGCTTCCAGCTGAAAGTTCAAGTACTTTCTTATCTGCATCATAATTTTGACATGGAGGTAAGCACCCAGGAGGTATGGAATGATAGACTAGACAGTGACCATCCAGAATGTCATCTTTTTGACATAAAGGTTTATGCCTCTGACAACTAGAAATGGGCTTGAAGCCCTGTGCTTTCTTTGGAACTGAACAAACTCTTAAGTAGATGCTGGACCCTTTAAGATCTGGTGGGACCTCTTACTCTTTTTTTTTTTTTTTTTGAAGAAGATAAATGATCTTCTGAGCTGCCACCTTCTTCTTACAGGCTAGAACACCTTGGCAGGAGAAGGGAAGTTTGGGAGTGGAAGTGAAAGATGTGATGTAGCCTCTGGATATGATGCTGTTCACCCCTTGTCCTGTGTGATAGCCGACCAAGCATCCAAGTGAAAAAAAAGTCAACCCTGAATGCTTCAACAATGGAATCCTTCAGGGATGCTAGGGAGGCTGCCAGAGAAAGGACCCCTAAAACAACTGATTCTGCAAACGCTCACACCCTCACACAGCCTCTAGGGCGTTACCTGTTAAAGAACCCCCCCCCCCATCACGACTGCAGGGTGCTCTATCTGGTGAGGAATAAAAGGACAGACGTTGAAATTTCCTGAACCAAAGGCCTTTGCTACTTTCTTTTGGCTCCTTGAAAAGATTTGAGGAGTTTCAAAAGGTATCCTGAGAGCAGACGACATTTTGCCCTCCTGTTCACTCATCAGTAACATTTCCTTAACTTTGGGAAAAACATAAGGATCATCCATCATGTCGAGAATTAATAAAGGACACTTTAAAGTTGCCTGCAAAGTCACACAAGCACAACAAAGCATGGCAATGCATAGCAATGACCATGCCTGTTGCTTTATCTGTTGTACTGTAAAGCACCCTGTTACACAGGTTGTGATGTCTGGTTTGGGGCGGTAGTCTACAGATTCCAATACCTGTTTTGCTGGGTCCCTCTGGAACTTTGTCATGCAAGACAGCCAATTTAGTGCCCAAAAGATAAATTGTTCAATTGGTCTATTCCTTTTTTTTGCTCTCCCTCTCTGTCCTTGTCTTTAAACCTTTCCTTTCTTTTAAATTGAGTTTGTCTACAAATACTCTCACGGTAGCAGGAAGAATGCCTTGGATACCCTGCTGAGGTAGGTTATGTTAACTGTAATCAAGGAAGCCTTAGCTGTTTTCTACAGTCCAATGTTGGAGGTCTTCTCAGAGTGGTCAGTGCGTGTTGTGCCAAATCTCCCTGAAACCAATTCATTTGGGTGGCATAGTTAAAGGCTCCAAGTACAAAGGTACTTGAAGCATACACTCGCTTGCCCAATCTGCACATAGGCCCAGATTCCTCCGGGAGGGTGAACAGTGGATATATCCTCAAAGTTAGCTCCTATTTTGTTGCCACTGCACAACAATGTATTTGACCAGCAGACTCTTGGACCAATGCTTTTCATCCTTGATGGGGTTCTGAGAATTTTGTCTGGCTTCCAAGGGACCAATTTGAAGTAATGGGCTCCTGTCACACTAGATCAATTAGTTTGTCTGCCAGATGAACCACCCAAAAAGTAGAGGGTGCTACACCTTCGGCCTCAAAGGACCTCATCTTATAGGGTGGGTATGTGGGCCAGGATTGGCTCTGTTACATACGCTCATGAATTTTGTCAAAAATAACATCTTCTGTGGGGACTGGGGAATCTCTCTTTATCCTCCAAGCAGCTACTGTAAGTGACAGACTCTGATGGAGAGCTGAAATGCTTTTGCATGTCCTCTTCTGGAAGACCGGGAGGTGACCTGACTACCTCAGACTGTGGGTTACTAGCTTTGAGGTCTGACTAAGATCTGACCCATGGATGTAGTTGTGGCTGAAATATGAAAGTGTGGAAGCTGCAGTGAGGAACATACCCTGTGGAAGCCTGTCTCTACCTCAAGAAAAAATAAATGATTCTCTCCCATAAACTGAAAAGCTGTGACCACCCTCTGTCACATCAAAAGATATTTCCTCACACACCCTCACACAGCCTCTAGGCGTTACCTGTTAAAGAACCCCCATCACGACTGCAGGGTGCTCTATCTGGTGAGGAATAAAAGGACAGACGTTGAAATTTCCTGAACCAAAGGCCTTTGCTACTTTCTTTTGGCTCCTTGAAAAGATTTGAGGAGTTTCAAAAGGTATCCTGAGAGCAGACGACATTTTGCCCTCCTGTTCACTCATCAGTAACATTTCCTTAACTTTGGGAAAAACATAAGGATCATCCATCATGTCGAGAATTAATAAAGGACACTTTAAAGTTGCCTGCAAAGTCACACAAGCACAACAAAGCATGGCAATGCATAGCAATGACCATGCCTGTTGCTTTATCTGTTGTACTGTAAAGCACCCTGTTACACAGGTTGTGATGTCTGGTTTGGGGCGGTAGTCTACAGATTCCAATACCTGTTTTGCTGGGTCCCTCTGGAACTTTGTCATGCAAGACAGCCAATTTAGTGCCCAAAAGATAAATTGTTCAATTGGTCTATTCCTTTTTTTTGCTCTCCCTCTCTGTCCTTGTCTTTAAACCTTTCCCTTTCTTTTAAATTGAGTTTGTCTACAAATACTCTCACGGTAGCAGGAAGAATGCCTTGGATACCCTGCTGAGGTAGGTTATGTTAACTGTAATCAAGGAAGCCTTAGCTGTTTTCTACAGTCCAATGTTGGAGGTCTTCTCAGAGTGGTCAGTGCGTGTTGTGCCAAATCTCCCTGAAACCAATTCATTTGGGTGGCATAGTTAAAGGCTCCAAGTACAAAGGTACTTGAAGCATACACTCGCTTGCCCAATCTGCACATAGGCCTAGATTCCTTACCGGGAGGGTGAACAGTGGATATATCCTCAAAGTTAGCTCCTATTTTGTTGCCACTGCACAACAATGTATTTGACCAGCAGACTCTTGGACCAATGCTTTTCATCCTTGATGGGGTTCTGAGAATTTTGTCTGGCTTCCAAGGGACCAATTTGCAAGTAATGGGCTCCTGTCACACTAGATCAATTAGTTTGTCTGCCAGATGAACCACCCAAAAAGTAGAGGGTGCTACACCTTCGGCCTCAAAGGACCTCATCTTATAGGGTGGGTATGTGGGCCAGGATTGGCTCTGTTACATACGCTCATGAATTTTGTCAAAAATAACATCTTCTGGTGGGGACTGGGGGGAATCTCTCTTTATCCTCCAAGCAGCTACTGTAAGTGACAGACTCTGATGGAGAGCTGAAATGCTTTTTTGCATGTCCTCTTTCTTGGAAGACCGGGAGGGGTGACCTGACTACTCAGACTGTGGGTTACTAGCTTTGAGGTCTGACTAAGATCTGACCCATGGATGTAGGTTGTGGCTGAAATATGAAAGTGTGGAAGCTGCAGTGAGGAACATACCCTGTGGAAGCCTGTCTCTCTACTCTCAAGAAAAAATAAATGATTCTCTCCCATAAACTGAAAAGCTGTGACCACCCTCTGTCACATCAAAAGATATTTCCTCCATAACTAGCTCCATCCGTCCCAGACAAGACATGTGGTGCTGAAGATGGGATCCCAGAAACTGACATGTGTGGATGGTTACAAAGACAGGATCTGCATCAAAGTTTGAGATAGTCAAGGGGCCATAGGAGAGAGCTCTGATAAAGATGCTGAAGATCCAGTATCAATCAAGCCCATGGCTTCAAGAAAGCCCCAGCTCTGAAAACAGAGTCAAATGTGTCAGATGTGATCCTATGAACACCAAACCAGGAACCACGGTCAATGTCAAAGGAACAGACCTTGTGAACAGGATAGTATCAGAAGTCACTGGTGCTGAAACTCACACCAGGGAAGGAGCTAGTAAAAGAAGAGTGCTGGGCTAGCCCTACCCATCTCTGGAACAGGAAGAGTTGGGAGGGATCTCATTTTGATCTGATTCATGAGAAAGGCCCTCATAATGAGATCCAAAACTTCCTTGGATTTGCTCTCAAGATATGAAAGATCAAAGTGATGACGCAGAGGGTGGTCAAGATGATATCCTGAATAACACCTTCTGTAGAAGTCCTACGTAAAAGCCTATTAGGTGACTTCCCTATGCAAGTTAAATCTCCAAAAACTGTGGCACTCATGAAGGATAGTGCATCAGTGTCAAAGTTGAAGCCAACTCTATTCTACAGACCAGAGGCATAGCTGGCTCAAATAGTGCCCTATGCTGGTCCCACAACTTGCACCTCACCTCCTCAGCTCTTCAAGTGCTGGTGGTGGGAGACTTCTGCTTTGGCTTCCTACATTCAAACAGCCAGTCAACCCCCCAGTTCTCATAACAGCAATAAATAAATAAATTTAAAAAGTTGAACCCAAGTTCCTTTCTATACTGGCATTTTGGTATAGAAAATAGCTCTCGATCATGCCCTGTAAATTGTCCCCTAAGCTCCACCTTTGCAACGCTACTGCTTAAGACCTCTACGGCAGAACAGAGCTCAGTCTCTTCAGGTCACCTTTTCCTTGAATCAGAATCCTTGGACTGATTATGAGAATGTTTGCTAGAAGACTTCTTGGACTTCTCTGCCTTAGTGTCAGAGGGCAGTAAGCTCTTAATAATCAGTTTAGTTTTACGTCCAAGAGGTCTGTAGCCCCTAAGGTTTTACATATATGGCAATCCGGTCCACACCCAAGAACACTATACACAAATCATGAACGTCCCCGAGTGGGATTTTATGCCAACATGTTTGTCATTTTTTTTTAAAACTCCCCTCTCTCTCTACCCATCTGACATGTATAGAGACTGGGAAGAAATGACTTTGTTTTCTGAGAAAAATCAACAGTGGATTCCACTCAGAATTAAAATGGAGTCTAGGTCCATGTGACTTAGAATTTTACTTCTTCTCTTGGCACATGCATGCGCTCATACTTAGTTAGCTCAGCTATACAGAAACAGCATTAGTTACTCAGTACGGTCAAGGTTATGATAAGAAAGCACAAGGATGCACTGTCAATCGGAATCGTTCAGAAAGATGTATTGTTCTTTCTGGTCAGTTGGCTAAAACTGCATAATTGTTTCATTTACACTGTGTGATTTTACTATAAAAATAAGAGCTTTCCCTTAGCTTGGGAAGACAAGTCTATTTTACTTGGTCTCCCATGACTGCACTCAGATTTCTTTCTTGGATGGCATCTGAGTTTTATCGCTTCTTAAAGCTAAACCAACAACTACAAAAACACAGCAAACAGCAACCAGTACTAGAGCCCAACACAAAGCAGCTAACAAGAACTATGACTCTGCTGGTGGAAAATTAATGATACTTGCACTGAAAGCTATAAAGTGCGTGCGTGTGTGTGTGTGTTCTCCATCCCACTGACTGTGTGTTTGGTCAACAGTTTAGTCAGCAGTTTATGACTGACAAAGCAGCTGATAAGACAGGTGCCAGAGATCGAACAATTCACGGGGGTTGAGGAATATGCCCTTACCCTATATGTTTGTTCGTGTGACCTCAGAGTTAGTATATATAATTAACAGGTGGTGTGGAGGGTAACAGGGGAGCTTGACCCCCCCCTCCCCGAAAAAACAATGTTTTTGTTTTAATTTTTGCATGTTCTGAGGCTGTTTCTTGGTGCATGTGTACTTGCCTGTTGACATCCGCAGTTTCACCATAAAGACGTCGATATTTATCTGGTTGATGATGGGTGTGTTCCTACACATCAACCCCCCCCCCCCCACACACACACACAATATACATACACACACATTACATATGTTATGGCGATGGCAAAGTAGGCAAACACTGTGAAGGGAAAAAAAAATAAATTAGGGAAAAACTGGCTAAGTCAAGATATGTAACTTTAAGGTAGTATAAAACTAAAGCAGTATTCCAAATAAAATGTCAGAAAAATTAGCAATAAATTTTGAGGAGGAGCACATAGCTGTAGCATAGACTAAATCCATGTCTGTTTGTAATGTCAGCAAATGAGATCTGAGATAATCTGACTCATTAGGGCAAGATGGGAAAAGAATTCTTAAAGGGCTGCAGCAGTAGTTACTGGCAGGTTAGTCTGACAAGTGGCTCAAGGACCCAAAATTTGGACTGGACAAACCGAATGAATGAAATCTGACTGACTTTTCACTCCACTTCAAATACGCCTCTACTCCTTCAAAGATTCATGGAATTGGTGTTGTCTACTTCTCTGGGAAACCAAAAGCAGTCAGGGTTTTTATCATAAAAGCACAGCTTACCCTGTCAAAAGCTTTTTCAGCATACAATCCCAGAAACATTGATGTATTCTTATCTCTGCATCTTTCTGTATCATCAAAATCATTGTAATACTGTCAAATGTTTGCCTTCCTCCTATAAAACCACAGTGGCCAATGTTTATTAATCCTCTCTAACCTTTTGGTCAGAAAGTACAGTTTTGTACCTACCATAAATGTAGATGTTAGAGTGCTCATACAGCTGCAGTCATTACAGATGGGTTATCCTGCCATCAGGCGGGTCCTCGGTCGGCCAAATTCCAAAGTCTAGGTCCGGCGTCGGTTGTCGTCGCTTCTTCCCTGACGTCAGTGCGGCAGGGGTATAAAAGAGGCAGCCAACGCCATCTTCTTCAGTTTTTCTTGCCCCAGATGTCAGGTGCCCCCAGAAGGAAGGCAAAACATAAATTTATGTAATCATGCAATATAGAATAATCAAAAAACAGTAGTTGCAAGGAAATACACCATAAAAGAATACCCCAAATAGGTAGTATGAGAACGTGTTTGTCATAAGGCCTGTCCTAAGAGGGGACGGGGGGGGGGGGGGGACCTGGACTGCAGCTGTATATGAGCACTCTAACATCTACATTTATGGTAGGTACAAAACTGTACTATGTTCATCGTGCATACAGCTGCAGTCATTACAGATGGGAAGAATCCCAAAGCTAAGTAGGGGTGGTAGGCACTAAGTGGAACTAAGAGGAGCAAGGATGCCCTGCAAGACTGCTGTGGCAAATCCTGCTCTAGATTTAGAGTATAGTGGAAGGTGCTAGTGTTTGGAGAAAGTGTGCACTGAACTCCAAGTGGCTGCTTCCAAAATGTCCTTGGTAGTAACCCCCCTGAGGAAAGCTGCAGAGGTAGCTGTGTCCCAGGTGGAGTGGGATCTGATGCTTGTAGGCACAGTTTTTCCATGAAATGAGTAACAAAAGCATATGCAGTGGGCTATCCATTTTGAGATTGTCTGTTTGGAAATGGCCTTTCCTTGAGCACCTGTAGCATAGGACACAGAGTTGCTCGGATTTCCTGATATGGCCTTTCCTTGAGCACCTGTAGCATAGGACACAGAGTTGCTCGGATTTCCTGAATGGCTTTGTCCTGTCCAAATAATAATGAAGTTGTCTGTGAATGTCCAAGGAATGCAGTAGTCTTTCCCCTTTGTTTTGTGGATTAGGATAAAGGTAGGTAAGTGGATAGTCTGATTCAAAGCTACACTGGATACTACCTTTGGCATAAAGGTAGGGTTGGTCCGTAAGGAAACTCTGTCCTGATGGAAACCCTGCGTGCTGAGGTGATAGCCAGAAGGAAAGCTGTTTTCCATGACAAGTATTGTAGTTCTATTGAAGCAGCTGGCTCGAAAGGAGGAAGGGTCAGCTTTTCCAATACGAAGTTGAGGTCCCAAGCAGGGACTGGTGGTTTCCTTGGGGGTTTTATATTCTTTGCCCCTCTGAGGAACTGTCTGAAGAGAGGATGAGAGAATAAAGGAAGATCTGTGTTGTATTGTGCAGAAATGGCTGAAGCGTGGATTTTGATGGAGAAGGAAAGTCCACGGTTTAACATCTCAGCTAGGTACTGTAAAATTTGAGGTAAATTTATTACCAAAGGATTCTGGCCCTTTTCTTGATTCCAGGCACAAAATCGTTTCCATTTGGCGGAGTAGACTTTTCTAGTAGAAGGTCTTCTGGCCTCCAAGATGACATCCTGCACCTCCATGGAGAGGAGGGTATGTTGGGAAATCAAGGAATTCTCCATGCAGCTAGATTTAGGGGTTTGAGCTGGCTCTGAAGAGTCTTTTAGTTGTGCTGGGACAACAGAAGAGGGACTAGAAGTAGGATCCATGGTGGGGAATGTGTCAGGCTCTTCAGGAGCGGATACCAGTGTTGTCTTGGCCAGTCTGGAGCAATGAGAATCATTTTCGGCCTCTCTGCTCTGGCTTTTAATAGAACTTTGGGCAGCAGAGGAAGAGGCGGAAAGGCACAGACCGTCAACGTTGTCCAATTGAAAGAAAGTGCGTCCATTTTACAGGCCTGTGGATGATAGGTTCTTGAACAAAATTTTTTCAACTGGTAATTTCTGTGGGTAGTAAAGAGATCTATGTCTGGCTGTCCCCATGCCTGAGTTATCTTTGTGAAAACTTGAGGATGCAACTTCCATTCGTGTGGATCTGTCATATTTCTGCTTAGGCTGTCTGCCAGTGTGTTTTCCTTCCCTGGCAGGAATTGTGCATGTAGTTGAATTTGCAATTCCAGTGCTGTGTTCCATAGGGTCATGGTTTGCCTGCACAGGGGGTATGAATGAGTTCCCCCCTGTTTATGTACCACATCACTGTGGTGTTGTCTGTCCTTATCAATAGCTGGCCTGGATGCAGTAGGTCTTTGAAGGCCATAATAGCATTTTGCACGGCTAGCATTTCCTTTTGGTTGGTGTAGGTGCTTCTCTTTTTGGGACCATTTTCCCTGAATGCACTGATCTGTCACGTGTGCCCCCCAGGCGTAGTCTGAGGCGTCTGTTGTGATGATTTGAGTTGCTTGAGGTACACAAAAGGGAGACCTATGTTTCTTTGGCATGCTTGAGCCCACCACAGAAATTCCTTTTGAAGGCATGGAATGAGTGGTATAATTGTTTCCAAGCTGTGGCTGTGTTGAGACCATAAGTTTTTCAGGTACCATTGAAGGTTCCTCATATGCAGCTTTGCACATGGGGTTAGTAGGATGCAAGATGCCATGAATCCCAGAGCCTGCAGGACTTTCCTTGCAGTCAGCCTGGTGAAGGTTGCCATTTTGCTGAAGTATTGAGACAGTTGCCCTTGTTTGTCTGGCGTGAGGTAGGCCATCTGGGTGGTTGTATTCAAGCTGGCACCCAGGAAAATTATATGTTGAGAGGGTATTAGTTTTGATTTCTTTTTGTTGACTGTGTATCCCAGAAAGTTCAACAGTTTTATTACAAACGCCAGGTGTTTCAGAAGTATGTCCTTGCTGTCCGCTTGGATCAGGCAGTCGTCCAGATATGGGTAGATTTGTATTCCTTGTAGTCTGCAGAAGGCGATTATTGATGCCAGGCATTTCGTAAACACTCTGGGTGCAGTAGATAAGCCAAAAGGCAATGCAGAGAATTGATAATGGGTTGAACCTGCAAGAAATCTGAGGTATCTTCTGCAATCTTGTCTGATAGGGACATGCAGGTATGCCTCCTTGAGGTCCAATGTTACCAGCCAAGACTCCTTGCCCAGCATGGGAAGAAGATGCTGTAATGTGAGCATCTTGAATTTTGGTACCTGTAAATATGCGTTTAGGATGGATAGGTCTAAGATAGGTCTCCAATATGTCTTTCCTTGGTACCAGGAATAGTCTGGAATAAAACCCTTGACCTTGTTCTTTTGCAGGTACCTCTTGAATCGCTTTCATGTCCATGAGAGCTGAAATTTGCTTTTGTGCCTCTGCCCTTTGATTTTGTGGCAGGTTTGGCATGCCTCTCATTTTTGGAAGGGTGTGAAAGTGGAACCTGTAGCCTCTCTGTCTATAATGTCCAAAATCCATTTGTCTTTTGTAACAATATGCCAATTTTTTGAGAATAATGCCAGTTTTCCGCCAAAAGGTGCTGCCATTAAAGCTTTGCTTGGAAGGTAAAGGGGGAATTCATTGTGTCTGTTTTCTAAATGACTGTAATCTATCTTCTCCACCTCTTGGGGTTGGTGCTTGCCACTGTCTGGCTCTGAAAGATCCTTGAGGTTGCCCTCTACCCCTTGGGCGTCTGTATCTGCCCCTTTGAGGTCTGTCCGTGGCTGGAAATGACCAATTTTTTGAAGGCCAGTTTCTGCTGAAACGTAGAGGTTGTACCTGCAGGAAATCTTTCACTGTTTACATTGATTTCGCTTTTTCCTCCATTTTCTTTAGTACCTCCTCAGCTTTAACACCAAACAATACATCTTTTTGAAGAGGTGCATCTAATAATTTAGCTTTGACATGATCTGGTAAGGCTTGCTCTTTGAGCCAAGCATGTCTACGTATAACAGACCCTGTAACAGCAGCTCTACATGAGGCCTCTAAAGCATCAAAACCACACTGTAAGGTATGTTTACCCACTTGCTCTGCACCATGCAACAAATCCTGCAACTCTTAAATCTGGTTGTTCTGGTTGTGTCATTTTGCTTTTCAACTGAGATAACAAAAACTGTTGATACTTTAACATATGGAACTGACAGTTTAATGCCCTCATGGTTAAAGTGGCAGAGGTGTACACCTTTTTCCCCCACCTTTCTAAAGCTCTGGAATCTCTCTGAAGGTAATGTTTTTTTTAGCAGTAGAGGCCTTAATTCCCTTGGGACCCTGTGAAATAGTTTCTTGGTCAGCAGTATGGCTTTTGTATAGGAACTGGTGTGAATCAGGAACCCGGTAATACCTGTCTGGTTTAACAGGAGCTGGAGGTAAAGAATCTGGATTAAGGCTGGCTTCTGTGTACACATCATCCAATATATATAAAACAGGAGGGATAGCCAGGGGCCTATGCTGGGGGAGCAAGAGAAAATCCCTGAGCCTTTTCTTGGAATCTGAGTAATCTTGGCCTTCCCAGTGAAAGTGTTCCCTCAATGTATGTAGGGTTTCCCCAAAAGAGCAGTCCTCAGGGGGGGAGACCGAGGGAATAGACTCCTCTGCATCAGAGTCTTCAAAAGGAGAATAGGCATAATCCTGGTCCTCAGAATGTTCAGAGGTAATAGAGGCTTGATCTGAGGAAGGGTAGTCTTCCTCTAATCTGGGCCTTTTGGCCGAGGGGGGTTGAGAACCCCTGATAAGAGTAATCAAATCCTCAGCCATTTTGACATTTTGAGCATCTGTTTTTTAGGCATGGGGCCTTGAGAGGGGGCCTGAGGTCCCTGTTTTTTGGTTTTCATGGCTGCTTTAGATTTAGTGAAAGCTTTAATAGAGAAGGAGGAAGGCCTGAAGACACCTTGAGAAATGGCAGGCCTGTCTAAACTCCGAGTTTCCCCAAGAGTGGCATCGGTATCTGTAGTAGGAATGGGGACCGAGGAGCCTGCGACCTCTGGTACTGAAGACACTGATAATGTTGTGTTATCGGTACTCAGGGGCTGCGTAGGCGCCTCGCTGAGAACCGGTAGTCGGCCTTAGCGTGGTGTCAGTAGTCGGTGCGGACCTCGTATGCCGGTCCTTATCTTTGCGTCTTTTACTCAAAACTGGAGGCGGAGTATCAGACGACATAATATAATTAAATTTTTTTACCAAAATAGTGAAGGGCGAACTCCGCCCGGCGCTTAATAATGTGTTTGTTGAATCTAGCACAAAAACGGCAGGCCGAGATGTCGTGGTCTGGGCCTAAGCAAGGTATACAGAAGAAGTGGAAATCCTTATGCGGTATTTGCTTCCCACATGAAATGCAATTATTAACTTTGTCTGACATCAGTCTGAGGCAAGAAAAGTTTCCCCAACGGGGTACTTAGCTTTCAAGACGACTTTGGCTGAAATACTTTCGTAAATCTCAGGAGCTGGCCGACCGGCACTTGCGAACTGCTTCTGCTTTGGGCACCGCGCGCAAGAAAGACTGAAGAAGATGGTGTCGGCTGCCTCTTTTATACCCCTGCCGCACTGACATCAGGGAAGAAGCGACGACAACAGACGCCGGACCTAGACTTTGGAATTCGGCCGACCGAGGACCCGCCCGACGGCAGGATAACCCATCTGTAATGACTGCAGCTGTATGCACGATGAACATCTGTCATAAATTCTCTGTAGTTGTGACTTTTTTTTTATATACATACCGAGTTGAAATATTGGTCATTATACAATGACACCCCCCCCCCCCATTAAATATTCAAAAACGTGCACGCTGATTGGTCAGCGTGTGCGTTGTAAATCAGAGTTATAGTAATGAAAAAAGGTCCGGTCGCCCTGACTTTTTCCATTACTATAATTCTTTTTTACAGCAACGGAGAACGCAAGATCTCTGTTGCTTTACACTGTCTCGCTATGTTAAACGAGTTTAACATAGCGAGACAGCTTTAAAAAAGGTTCTCTGTCATTGTATAATAGCAATAACCCACTTCTGGGTGTGGGTAATGCTGGATTTACCCACGGTTGGCTTTGTTTGGCCACTCGGGGTTCGCCCTCGTGACCAAACCACACCAACCGTGGGTAAATCCAGCATTACCCACACCCAGGCGTGGGTTATTGCTATAATATGATCAAGTATCTACACTTTCCCTCTTCTTTTGGAATAATCACCCTCACCTCTTTATTCGAAGACAAAGGCTTGGGTTTCCCATCTAAAACATTACCTTCCTCCAAATTCGAATCAATTAATTTTTTGTCACTTAGTGTACTTCTATTGAAATCCCATCTATAGCATAGGTTTTCCTCACCTTTTGGTCTTTAACGGCTTCCTTAATTTCCATTTAAGTAATTTTGCTAATTAAGTAGTTGGTATCATCTAAATGATGCAATTTTAACTTCTTCAAATAGACACACACACACACCCAGTATAGCTAAATATTATTGATATAAAGAGCTAAGACAACTATGGAAATTTCTAATCATCTCACCATGGTCCTTGTCATTAGTCCTGTTTTTGGGTCTAAGTTTTTCAATCATTCTTTCATCTTTTTTTCAGAACTTCTGTGCAAAAAGCTTTTGGCCACTGAACTACTGTCAAAAAATACGTACTTCACCACTTAAGCTCTATTTATTTAAACTGTTTAAGTAATCGGACATGTCTTCCTATGCTGTCTTAATTTCGGGTTTAATGGTGTTCTCTCTCCTATTCTGAAGTTTTACTTGTAGATCTGTTATATCAACAGCTTGCAAGTAATTTGCATAGCTAGCTACCCATATCTCACTGGCTTTTATTGTGACCATATTCCACATATTTGATTTACAGATATAATATCCCTTAGATAGTTCCTTAAATTTAAATTCCATGTCTCTAACAGTCTTTAATATGATGTGATGCAATTATTCTTTAAAATACTCTTAAGAAAATAGGTAGGAAAATGCCAGCATCCTTCAAAGTATTTCCCCCTACAATAATGAATACTTTGCTGAACTGGGACACGGTCAGAAATCTGTATTGTGCATACTCTGAAATTTGAAACCAAGCTTATATGTTTTTAGTAATACAGCACCCAGGAAAGATTAGATTGATGTTACATTGTTTTGAGAAATACATAAAATTTTATGCACCCTCTGCAGTTGGTAAATAACATGTAGTCCAAACAATCGCATACAGTTTCCTAGTAACCTCCCTCAGAGATGCATCCACTGTGCTCCCCATTACATGCCAATGAAATTGTATACCCTCTCCCACAATTTGTTTAATTTCCACTATAGTTAACTCTGGGGTTAGGTACACTGAAACTAGTGTGATTCTAAGCACCTGCTAGATTCCTGCTATTAACATACATTTCAGGGTTTGCCCATCTTTTCATCTTGCATTTTTAAATTCATACTCTCTTGGGATATACAAAGATGTAAAGTAATCTCTTATTATGTCACTAAAGATTCTACTACAATTCATTTTACACTTCCTGCTACAGACAGGCACCCTTCAGAAAAAGTGGGCCTATGTTAAAGGCTGCTTGCTCTTTTGGAATCTCCCAATCTTCTTAAATTGTTTTTTCCTTCCTAAATAATATTGTTGAGGCTCACACATAAAAGCAATGTCTTTATAAACTACCACTCTATCACTAATAATAGTCCAAAAACTATAGTGTATAGTGAGACAGCCCTGCGAGAATATGATCCTGATAAGCAGTGAAATGAAACAACCATAAGTGCTATAAAAAGAAAGAAAAGATAATTTAGAGCCTTTTATCATCAGATCACTGCTGCAATAGCCTAAACTACATGGAACTAAGTGAGCTTAGAAAGAAAAAGGCAGGGGGGGGAACGATGATTAGACTCAAACAGCCCCTGGAGGATAGTCCAAGCAAAGCATGCTCAGGATCTAAAGAAAGAATCTACTTTACAGTGCTTGGTAAAGGTGTGTACAGATGACCAAGTTCCTATCTAGTACATTTTTAGATTCCTCAAAATTACCCTTTGTGAAAGATGAGACAAGGCCAACTTACCATAAGAGCTTGTAACTTAGATACTTTTCTTGCAGAAGTCAGAGCAATGATTAACACCGCTTTTCAAGATAAAAATTTCAAATTAGCAGGTTTAAAAGGAAATTAAGCAAGTTTCTTCACTACAAAATTACAATTCTGAGTAGCCACCTGCTTTCTAGGTGGACAGATATGTAAAATCCCTTTCAAAAACTTTCACTTGAGGTAGGACAGAAAGAGGGGAATCTATGAGCAGACAAGCAAAGCTCGAGAGAGGAATGTTTATGTAAGAAAGGCCAGAAGACAATAACTCTCACAGATGTTTCAGAACCAAAGGAATCTTGAGTCTTGGAAGGGTCCTGGATCTCGTTTAGGCATCAATTATAAAAATTCTTCCACTTTCCTATTTATGATTTTTCTATTAGCAGGTTTCTTTGCTTCCATTAACACCTTGCTGCCCATCCTGGGGGGGAACGACAAGGTGCCTAAAATGTACTAAACGTTTATCACGTGGGCAGTCAGTTTAAGAAATTAATGGTTGGGGTATTCATATATTCATACTAGGCTAACCACCACCAGGATCTTTACAAGCCTAGCCCTGCACCAGGGCCTAGTTTTGTCCTACAGTTCCTTGGACAACTATATGGTGAGGTATGTCAGCAAAGATGTACCCAAGGGTTGTGTGGTGGGGATATGCTATTTGGGGGTTGATTTACTTACTGTTTACCTTTGATCAGAGACATAGTAGCCAGACCTGGGGTGAATCTGTGATTTCCCATCCAATGATCAAGGTTTCTTTTGATAAGGGTCAGGGATGAGCTCTACTTCATGTAGATGGGGAGTTTATTACATAGCATGGGGATCATCTGAGATGCACATCTGTCTCTCCAGCATGTTCTACTTATGTCATAGGCAAAGTTCAGGTCCTTGGATCTAGTGTTTCAGGTGCTGTTTGTTTTGTGGATGTGTAAAAGACGCACCAGAGTTGGAGCTGTTTTATATGCTAGGCATAGAGCTCCTATCAGTAACATGTAGCAGACATAGTACAAAGATAGGGCCTTAAGGTGATTTGTAAAGGGCAGGGTATTCATACCCTGGATTCTCTTGTTGAAGAACTCTGAGGGCATTCCAGCTGTGGCAAGTGCTTGGATAGGTACATGCCAAAGGAGGCACTGTACTTGACATATCTGGTAAGGGTGGAGCACAGTGGTACTGTAACTTTCCAAGACCTGGATGCCATTACCCTTGCTTATGAGTTAGGCAAAATAGAATGATTTTCTTACTGTTTTGGCTACTTGTTGGTTGAAGGCCAGATTACCGTCTACATATGCTCCCAGATCCCCAACTATCTGTTTAACTTGGTTTACTATTGAAACTGCGAACGGCACTTGGGTGACAGTCGGATAGTCGAATGTATAAGGTCGTAAACACGGATGTCGAAGACATAATAATCAATCTAGGAACGGTTTTAACATGGGTCGAGGTAGGGAAGATGTTTGTAGTAGGGAATAATACTGAACACCTACGACCCATGTTAAAACCGCTCCTAGATTGATTATTTTGACCGACATCCTTGTTTCTGACCTACGCTCGACTATCGACTGTCGCCGTTTTCAATAGTAAACCGTTTAACTTATATGATTTTTTTTTTAATCAATGGAGTAATTAGCCTTGATGGATGATTTTACAAAGGGCACTATAATGTATTTCTTCAAGTTCAGCTTTAACGCGTGGCTTTGCCACCCAGGACAGGTGTTAGCATTTGGGGGGCCCCCAGCAAGTTGGGGGTTCCTTGGGAAACATCCATGTGTCACCATATTGCTGCCACTCTCCCTTCCCTTTTAAGCTGCCACCCATACCCCTTTAATGATCACTGTATGCCATATGGTACTAAAAGTGCTAACACACACCATTACAGATAGACTTGGAGCTTAGTCCCATTAGTTGTGCAAAAAACATAAGGAGCAGTATATACATTACTCACATTTCTGAGTAGTGAAATTAAGTTTCCCTCTACAAGCAGAGCTTTGACATTAAATCCAGATTGCCAACAAACCAGGCAGTTATAGCCATATTTGCTATGTATATACACATCAGATATATGATTTCCAACACACAGGGACTACTGGCACGCACACAGAACCCTACAAAGCTAGTTTGATAATTAGCCGTACACAGGGGAACAGTACACCCCCACCCCCCCCACAAACAGTCACTGTCCTCGACAAACAAACACCATAGATAATTATAAATTAGTAAATAACACCTGGCCCACACAAACAGAACACAGCAGCCACAAGCAAAATGGTGGCACGTAACAGCCACAGCAAAAAACAGTGACCCACAGTAGCAAAAACAGCGCAAATCAACAGTGATATGAAATAGCACAAAAGAAATATGAATAAAATGTATTAGCCAAGAGCAAACTGGTAGCAATGAAAAAAAAAAAAAAAAAAAAAAGCACAGAAAAAACTCCAAACAATTCTGCATATACCGTAGAATGCATATTCCCTTACAAAGGATAGAAAAGAGCTATGTACAAAGTTCATGCTACCCCCTCCCCACATTCTCCAACTCTGAAAACAGCAAAAAAATAAATAAATAAATAAATAAATAAACAAACCTCTTGACAAAACCAATAATTATGAAGAAGTCGACCATTTAACACAAAGTACTAAACTTTGAGCTGGTAATGAATTGCTTGTTGTACTCAGGGTAAAGCATTTCATTCTGTCCACTTTCATTTGCCTACTGTGCGACTCAAAGCAAATCACTTAACCAGACAGTTCTCCTGGCATGTACTAGCCCCTTAGTACAAAAGTTCTTGACAAAGGTACAGAACAGGCACAGATTTGAAATATTGGTCTTATAAACGTAGAAAGCTACTACAACAGTCTTGCATTAGCATGTATTTTTCTGAAGGATATGAAGTAAAGAACTGAAATGTTAGTGACTTGCCAGAAAACTAACATTTTTATGAGGGGAAAAAAAAGACAAAAATCTGGACACACTGCAACATTTGTTTCATTGGGAAGAGACCAAAAATATAATGCAGAAGACTAAAAACATGAAGCAAGACTAGACATTTTACCAGATTCTCCTCCTTTCCTCACACACAGACACAAACACACTACAAAAGACCACAATTCCAGGGCAAACAAATACTGCTTTGACATACTAAAAGCTGTTAGAATAAAAATTACGTGTGAATCACAATCTACTATGATTTACTGTAAAACCACACATTTCAGGTACTGACCAAAATATTAAGCAAAACACCAAAAACATGAGACAAAAATGTGAGCATTCTCCAGGCCCCCCCCCCCAAATGTGGGCATTCTCCAGGGCCCCCCCCCCCCACAACCTTCCATACACAAACATCAGCTACAGGGTGCAAATATTTGTAGTTTACCACAGCCCTTATGGATATTAAAAGAGTGATTATCATCACTGTGGGCAAAGGGCTGAGCACACAATTATTTACTATATTATAAACTCAGTCTCTTGCACATAAAATATAGAAACTTCATATACTGCAAATACAAACATACACAAACTCAACAAAAACGGCTACATCCACAAAAAAAAAAAATGACATTTCTGCAGGATTCTCTACCTTTTCTCTCTCTCACACACACAACAAAAGATCCATGTTTCGGGACAGATTTTAAATACTGCTTTTACAAAGTTTAAAATCTGCTAAAAATAACATGCACTATATTAGCATGCATTTTTTGAATGACTTGAAATTTGAAGCTCCGTCCTCTACACCCTTATATGAAAAAAAAAAAGAGCTGCAAAAGTGTCCTTTTCAGGGTAATTTGAAAGGCCTGTGAGCTACTGGGGTATTCTTGGACAGTATGCAGGAACAGTTTATCTAGCAAGGAAAATTAGCAGTTTTCAAATTTTTTTTTTTTTTTTTTTTGCTTCAAAAGATGTTATTTATATGTGTATTTATTTTGTGTGGTGGGTATAGCTTGTAGTTGGATCTTCTACCTTATAGCTCAGGCTACTGCTATAAAAATCATAGCACTCAACTGTCTAGAATTTCACAGAATGTCCAGATTTTTGTTTCATGTTTTTTGTCTGTTCTTCATAAATATGTAGTTTGCTGTGCATCACTAAAGATTGAAGAAAGAAAACAATGACATACATATAAATGTTAGATTTCATATGCACACTTATGCAAAATAAGAAGTTATGTACTCACCATAACGTTCCATCTGAGTAGGTAAACTTCATTTGTCAGCAACCTATGGGGAATCAGATCCGACCTCGGATCCGAGCCGACAGTTTTCAACAGCTTTAGATCAGAGCTCCAAGCTCCTCCCCCTACCCATAATCCCCTGCCAACCCTGACTGACCTCATATCAAGTTTGCCCAACAGCAGAAACTGCTAGAAAAATATTATTTTCAAGAAAAGTGGGTAAAACCCATGGACCTGAGTACGAATACATTTGTCAGTGAGCGGGCAGGAGGGAGGGACGGTTGCTGACAAATGAAGTTTATCTACTCAGATGGAACGTTATGGTGAGTACACAACTACTTAATCTGAAGTAGTTAACGTCATTTGTGCAGCAACCTATGGGACAGAGTCCCCAGCTACCTGAATCTTGGGCGGCCTTCATGGAAGGATGTTCCGGAGCACTGCAGAGCCAAAGGATGCTCTCCCCCCTCTGGAGATAATGTCCAATTTATAGTGATTGATAAAGGTATGAGATGAGGCCCAAGTGGCTGCCGAACAAATATCACCCAAAGAGATTCTAGCTCTAAAAGCCACAGAGGTAGACATAGATCGAGTAGAGTGGGCATGGACTCCCTGAGATGCGGGCCTGCCAGAAAGTACAGTTTTGTACCTACCATAAATGTAGATGTCCGATAGGCATGCATCTGCAGTCCTTACAAATGGGTTGTCCTGTCGTCAGGCAGCCCTTCGGTCGGCCGGATTCCAAAGTCTGGGTCTGGCCTCGGCTGGTGTCGCACTTCACCCGACGTCATAGCTGCAGTTCTTCGGGTATAAAGGCATCAGCCGACGCCATTTTCCTCAGTGTTTCTTGCCCCAGATGCCAAGTGCCCTCTAGGAAGGCTAAATTTGGATAAATGCAAATGGTTCCAAATAGTAGAGAGCAAACAAAAAATAAGTATGTATGTACATATATACAAACAAATACACCATAATAGATTCCCCAGCTAGCTACAAGATGGGCAAATACCCTAGGAGTACCACAGAGGGGAAGGAGGGTGGGTAATCCTGACTGCAGATGCATGCCTATCGGACATCTACATTTATGGTAGGTACAAAACTGTACTATGTCCTTCAAGGATGCATCTGCAGTCCTTACAAATGGGTAGAATACCATAGCCAAACTGGGGAGGAGGAGAAATAAGATTATGGTGTAGTTAAGATCCCTTGCAAAACAGCAGTGGCAAAACCTGCTCGGGATCTGGAGTATAAAGGTAAATTATAATACTTGGCAAATGTATGCACGGAGCTCCAAGTAGCAGCCTCTAAAATGTCTTTGGTAGCCACTCCTCGTAGAAAAGCTGTGGTAGTGGCTGTAGCCCTTGTAGAGTGAGGCCTGATGTTTTCTGGAGTTTTCTTCCCATGGTAGGAGTAACAAAATCTAATGCAATTTCCTATCCACTTAGAGATTGTCTGTTTTGAAATTGCTTTTCCTTCCATTCCTGTTGCATATGCTACTAGTAGCTGGTCAGTTTTTCTATTGCTCTTGGTCCTGTCCAGGTAGTAACGTAATTGTCTATGCACATCCAAGGTATGCAACAGTCTTTCTCCCCTGTTCTGTGGGTTGGGGAAGAATGTAGGTAGGTGGATAGCTTGGTTTAAAGATACCCTGGAGACCACCTTTGGCATAAAGGTAGGATTTGTTCTCATGGACACACTATCTTGATGGAAGATCAGGAAGGGCTGTACTGCCATTAATGCCTGTAGCTCAGATACCCTTCTTGCTGAAGTGATTGCAAGCAGGAAAGCAGTTTTCCATAAGTATTGTAATTCTGCTGTTGCTGCTGGTTCGAAAGGAGGGAGTGTCAACTTTTCTAGCACAAAGTTCAAGTCCCATGCTGGCAATGGTGACTTCCTAGGTGGTTTTACATTTTTAATTCCTCTCAGAAACTGCCTGAGCAGAGGATGTGAGAAGACTGGAGGATCCAGGTTGTATTCTGCTGAAATAGCTGATGCATGAATCTTAATGGAAGAATAGGACAGGCCGTTGTGGAAGAGCTCTGCCAAGTATTCCAGGATGTTGGCTATGTTTACCAGTGACACATTTTCTCCTTTTGTAGTACTCCAAATGTGATATCTTTTCCATTTTTCTGAATAATTTTTTCTTGTTGAGGGTTTGCGAGCCTCCAAGATAATGTCTTTAACCCTTTGGGATAAATTTGGGTTATTTGGTGTTATGCAATGTTCCAGGCAGTCAGCTGAAGTGTTTTCAGGTTTGGATGCAGAGTGCTGTAGTTGTTCTGTGTTAACAGTAAGGGAACCAGGGGTAGAGGCCATATTTGATCCCGAGACATACTCCCCAGTAATGGGTACCAATGTTGTCTTGGCCAGTCCGGAGCTATCAGGATGATCCTTGGACGGTCTTCTTTGATCTTCAATAGCACTTTGTGCATCAAAGGAAGTGGTGGGAATGCATATGCTGTCAGGTTTTTCCAACTGAAAGATAGGGAGTCCACTTTCCAAGCCAGTGGGTGGTACGTCCTTGTGCAGAATTTCTTCAGTTGGTGATTGCGTGGGGATGCAAATAAGTCTATTTGTGGTAGTCCCCATTTTCTTGTAATGGTTTTGAATATGTTCAGATGCAGCATCCATTCGTGGGTATCCGAGGTAGTTCTGCTTAGTATGTCTGCTAGTATGTTTTCTTTTCCTGGCACAAAAATTGCTTGTAACTGAATGTTGAAGCTCAGGGCCACATTGCAGAGGTCCATTGCCATCCGGCATAGAGGGTACGAATGTGTGCCTCCTTGTTTGTTGATGTACCACATAACTGTGGTGTTGTCTGTCCTTATCAACAGTTGACCTTGTTGAAGAAATGGTCTGAATGTCTGAATTGCCAGTTTTACTGCCAGCATTTCCTTTTGATTTGTGTAGGTGCAGCTGGTCTTGAGCCCATAAGCCTTGTATGCACTTGTCCAGCATGTGCGCCCCCCAACCGAGGTCTGAGGCGTCCGTTGTGATGGTCTGGCTTGGTTGAGTGCTGTGGAAGGGCAGTCCTTTGTTTGATTGACAGGCCTGAGCCCACCATTTGAATTCTTGCTTCAGGCATGGGATTATTGGAATTTGGGTTTCTAGACTGTGCTTGTGCTGAGACCATAAATTCCTTAGGTACCACTGTAACTTTCTCATATGCAGTCTGGCATGTGGAACCAATATTATGCAGGATGCCATGAAACCCAAAGCTTGCAGGACTTTTCTTGCTGTTAGCTGGTTCTGTTTTGTTAATGCCAAGAAGTAGAGAGGGAGTTGCTCCTGTTTTTCTACTGTTAGGAATACCATTTGTTTTGATGTGTCCAGCTCTGCGCCCAAAAAGGTTATCCTTTGGGATGGTATCAGCCTTGACTTTTTTATATTGACTGTGTATCCCAGGGCTTGCAGTAGATAAATGACCCTTTTCAAGTCTTCTGCTAGTTTGTTTTTGTTGTCCGCTTGTAACAGGCATTCGTCCAGGTAAGGGTAGATTTGAATTCCCTGAAGCCTGCAATGAGCAATTACTGATGCCAGGCATTTCGTGAACACTCTGGGCGCAGTAGATAAGCCAAAGGGCAATGCTGAGAATTGATAATGCTCTGATCCTGCAAGAAATCTGAGGTAACTTGTGCAATTTGGTCGTATAGGGACGTGCAGGTATGCCTCCTTGGGATCTAGAGTTACCAGCCAAGACTCCTTGCCCAACATGGGAAGAAGCTGCTGTAGGGTCAGCATTTTGAATTTTGGGACAATGAGGTATGTGTTTAAAGCGGACAGGTCGAGAATCGGTCTCCATTGGTTTTCTTTTCTTGGTACCAGGAAGAGCCTGGAGTAAAATCCTAATCCTTGCTCCATAGATGGTACCTTTTCTACAGCTCTCATCCTTAGTAAGTGAGTTATTTGTTTTAGAGCTTCTGCCTTTTGATTTGGAGGTAGGTTTGGCATTCCTCTCTTCCTTGGTAGAGTATGGAAGTGAAACCTGTAACCTTGGTCTATTGTCTGTAAAATCCACTTGTCTCCTGTGATGTAATGCCAGTTTACTGAAAATAAGGCTAGCTTCCCGCCTAAGGGTGCTTCTAGATGTTCCCTGGTAGGCGGTGCTAGAGCCAAGTCACTGTGATTGTCCAGTAGTGGTGGTGGCTGTATCTGTGGCTGTACCTCGCTGGTTGTTAGTCTGCCACTGACGCCCCCTGTAGGCACCTCTGGATTGACCCCTGCCTCGAGCGCCTATTCCTGCCTCTCTGAGCTCTGGAGGTGTCTGGAAAGGACCAATTCTTGGAGGGCCAATTCCTGCTAAACCTTGGAGGTTGGACCTGTAAGAAATCTTTGACTGTCTGGACAGACTTTGCCTTCTCTTCCATCTTCTTCAGCACCTGTTGTGCAGGAGAGCCAAACAAATTGGTCTTGTCCATGGGAGCATCTAGTAGCTTTGATTTAACATGATCTGGTAAGGCCTGCTCTTTTAGCCATGCATGTCTTCTGATCACTGTGCCAGTCATGGCTGATCTAAAGGAAGCCTCCAGTGCATCATAGCCGCATTTTAAGGAATGGTTACTGATCTGCTGAATGTTATGTACCATTTCCTGAACAGATTTTTTGTCTAAAGGTTCGTCCGAAGACAGCTTTTTAGTTAACTGGTCTAACATAAATTCTTGATACTGGATCATGTGGAATTGACAGTTCAAGGCCCTAGCTGAAAGAGTAGCAGAAGTGTAAACTTTTTTACCCCATCTCTCTAAGGACCTGGATTCCCTTTCAGAGGGGAGGGGGTTTTTGGCAGAGGTAGCTGCTACAGCCTTAGGTCCCTGAGAGATAGTTTCGGGATCTGCAAAAGGAGCCTTATACAAATGATAGTGTGTGTCCGGAACCCTGTAGTACCTGTCGGGCTTAGCAGGGGCCGGAGGAAGTGAATCAGGAGCAGTACAAGCATCATTAAATGCATCATCCACAACAGGAAGAACTGGAGGGATGGCTAAAGGCCTATGCTGTGGTAAATGCAGAAAGGTTCTAAGCCTTTTTCTAGAGTCTGAAAAATCCTGGCCCTGCCACTGAAATTGTTCCCTCATAGCATGCAAGGTTTCCCCAAAGGAAAATTCCTCTGGCGGAGAGGCAGAAGGAATGGACTCTTCAGCATCAGAGTCTTCATAAGGGGAGAAAGGGCCCACTGGAGGGTTTGAATTATCTGAATGATCAGAGGAGTCATCTGTAGAAACTGGCTCAGGGGGCTCTGCTCTAGGCCTCTTCTCTGGAGGTGGGTGAGAGGCCCTGTCTGGGTGAGGTTGGGATCCCCGGATCAAAGAAATGCGATCCTCTGCTAGAGTAAGCATTTGTGAACTAGAGCTAGGCCTGTGAGAGGGGGTCTTAGCAGGCACAGTTTTGGCAGATTTAGCTGCTTTAGCCCTGGCAAAGGCCTTAATGGACATGGCTGCAGGTGGCCTAGCAGCTCCAAGTGCAGGGGTTGAAACATCCAAGGGAATAGTGTCAGATAATTCCTGAGAAACTGCAACAGCAGCTGGGATTTCAGAAGCCGATTCCACCAGGTTGGAAGAGGCCTCGGTAGAAGGTAAGTTTTCGGCTGAAGGAAGAACCGCTAGCTCGGTTTCAGCCGAAACCGAGACACTCGCGGTTGGCTTAACCGCGGTTTCGGCCGAAACCGCGGACCGCGAGTGTCGGTCCTTTTCCTTGCGCTTTTTAGAAATTTGCGTAGTCGGAGGATCCGACGGCATAATATAAGCAAAATCAGAGCCGAAAAACTCCTCAGCAAATTCAGACCGGCGTCTAGCGTCCGCGGTTAAAAGAAGCACAGGCTAGACAAGCTGCTACGTCGTGGTCTGGGCCTAAACAGGGTAAGCAGTAAGAGTGGAAATCTTTATGAGGTATTTGTTTCCCACAAGTTAAACAGTTATTCACTTTTTCTGACATCGGCTGAGGCAAGAAAGAGTCCCCAACGGGGTACTTAGCGTTTAGAAGTCTTCGGTAGTAGTATTCGGTAGTAATCTCTGGTACTGACCGACCGGCACTTGCGAACAGCTTCTGCTTCGGGCGCCACGCGGCAAGAAAGACGGAGGAAAATGGCGTCGGCTGATGCCTTTATACCCGAAGAACTGCAGCTATGACGTCGGGTGAAGTGCGACACCAGCCGATGCCAGACCCAGACTTTGGAATCCGGCCGACCGAAGGGCTGCCTGACGACAGGACAACCCATTTGTAAGGACTGCAGATGCATCCTTGAAGGACATCTTTCATATGCTAGGAGGATACACAGTGAAATCCATCTAGACAGTGTAACTTTAGACACCGATTTACCAAAGTTAAATTTGGCAAAGGAGACTAACAACTGGTCAGATTTCCTATGACCAGATGTCCTGTGGATGTAGAAGCGAAGTTGTCTATGCACATCCAATGAGTGTAACTTGTATTCCCCTTTGTTACAGTAATTTGGAAAAAAGACCGGCAGGTTAATGGACTGGTTAATATTTGATTCAGAGGCAACCTTGGGAAGAAAAGAGGGATTGGTCCTGAGGTAAACTCTATCCTTGTGAAAGGTCAAGTATGGAGTTTTTACACAGAGGGCCTGTAGTTCAGAGACCCTTCGAGCCGAGGTGATAGCGACAAGAAAGAATTTAAGATCTACTGAAGCTGCAGGCTCAAACGGGGGAGCTGTCAAGGCCTGAAGCACCAGCGTTAAATCCCAAGGAGGGAAAACATCCTTCACTGGAGGTCTGAGCAGAAAGGTGCCCTTCAAAAAGGTCTTACACAATTTCGTGGTGATCAAAGGGCCCAGTTAATTTCCCACGTGATAATGAGAGACAGCTGCTAGTTGAACCTTGACTGTGGAGGAGCTAGCCCCCCTGATGAAACAGCCCTGACAGAAAGTCTAATACAGCAGGCAAAGGAGCTGTGAAAGGATCCCACTGTTGGCATTCCACCCAAATGGAGAAACATTTCCATTTGCTACTATAGATCTTTCTAGTAGAAGGCTTGTGCGCTGCTACTAGAATAGTTTTAACTGGAGAACAGATACCCGGAGCCCTAGCTACGAGTGGAACTGGAGTAGCCAAGCTGTGAGATAGAGAATGTCCAGATTCGGGACTGGGAGCTCTAGGGGGTGGGATATTAGATCCGGACGGGGATCCAGAACCCAAGGAGGATTCACCAGATGAGACCAAAGGTAAAGGAACCAGGTTTGACAAGGCCAAAATGGGGCAATGAGGATAATCCTGATCCCAAATCGGCTGGCTTTCTGAAGAAACTTCATCATCAGGAGAAGAGGAGGGTAAGCATAAAGAAGACCGGGAGGCCAAGCATGCACCAGAGCGTCTCTCGGGGCTTCCCCGGAGGGGGAAATGAGTGTGAAGTAGTCATAACATTTTGTGTTCGAGGGAGAGGCAAAGAGATCGCAACAGGGTTGACCCCATTTGGCGAAAATCCGATTCGCTATCTCGGGATTCAGAGACCACTCGTATGGTAACAGGATGGTGCGACTTAGTTTGTCCGCTAGGATGTTGGACCACCCCGGAACGTGCGTTGCTATGAGAAAACGGTTGGCGGAGATCGCCCATTCCCACACCCTCATGGCCTCTCGACAGAGTGGGTAAGACCTGGTTCCCCCCTGTTTGTTGATGTAACAGACAACAGACATATTTTCGTTCCTACAGGAAGAAGGTCCTGAAGTGATTGCAACGCTAACAGCACTGCTCCCACCTCTTGGACGTCGATATGCAGTGAGGTCTCCGTGAGGTCCCACGTGCCTTGGACTGTCCTGCCCGAACAATGCCCCCCCCCCAGCCAAGGCGGGAGTCGTCAGTGGTCACCGTGGCTAGTGGAGGGGTCAGAGAAGGGGCGGCCTTGCTGGAGGTCTGGAGATTGGAGCCACCAAAGGAGGGTCCTCCTGCAAGCCCTGCTGAGGGGAACGGGATGGCTCAGAGGATACTGAAGGACCACTGGACCTGAAGGGTCCATATTGTAAGACCCTCATGTTCAAACGTGCCATCGGCAATACGTTGATTGCCGCCTCCATTGAGCCAAGATCCCTCAGGACCAATTCCGCCGGAGGAGCTGGAGATTGTAGAATGGCCCGCACATATAGCCTCAGGGTTCGTAGTCGGTCTGTGGTCAAGAAAGCTAAGAGTTTGTTTGTGTCTAATCTGGCCCCTATGAAGTCTATGGTCTGAGTAAGAGACTACTTCTCTAGGTTGACCGTGATCCCCAGCCGGGGAGCTAGACGAAGAAAGTAGTTTCTGGCTGCACAGAGTAGATGCCTTGTCGGGGAGGTCAGGAGCCAGTCGTCCAGGTACGGGAAGACCTGAACTCCCTGAAGCCTCAGGTGGGCCGCTATCACTGCTAACACTTTGGTGAACACCCTGGGGGCTGTGGTGAGACCAAAGGGGAGGACCCTGAATTGAAAATGACTGGCTCCTTAGTCGGAAGCGGAGGAACCTCCTGGATCGCCTGTCCATCAGAATGTGGTAGTACGCATCCTTGAGGTCTATAGAGCACATCCAATCGTTCTCCCGCAAAAGGGGGAGAATGGATTGAAGAGTGACCATGCGGAACTTCTCTTTGGTTACTGACAGGTTCAAGGAAGAAAGGTCGAGGATTGGTCTCAAGTCCCCCACCTTTTTTGGCACCAAGAAGAACCTGGAGTAAAACCCGGACCCGCACTGGTCTGGGGGGACGTGTTGGATGGCTCTTTTTTCCAGTAAATGTTGGATTTCCATTGCTGTGGCCTCCCTCTGATCGGGTGGAACATCTGGGAGGTATCTGGGGCTGTGTGGGCAACGAGAAAAGGGCATCTGATATCCTCTGGATATAATGCGAAGCACCCAGTGACTGTTGTGATTGACTCCCAAGCTGCTGGGTGCTTCAAGAAACGCCCCCCGACTGCCTCCAGAGTGTAGCAGTTGGGCAACCCATCAGGGGTGTTGCGTGGGTTGGTCCGAGAAGGGTTCTCTGGAGCCAACATTCTGCGGGCCCCCTCTGCCCTCCTCTGCCGCGGAAGGGCTGGGAGTCTGGAGCGGGACGGGACTGTTGCGACTTCCGGAACCACATCTTCTGACCCTTTTGGTTCTTAGAGAAGGACCTCTGGGGAGCAGAGAAGCGGACTCAGACGGCAGACAATGTCTTCCCGTCCTTTTAGCTCTGGACCAAGGTATCTCGCACAGTTTTGCCGAAAAGGGCAGAACCATCGAAGGGGGAATCAGCGAAAGACGCCTTAAAGGGTTCCGTGAAATCACAGTGCCGGAGCCAGGCCTGACGTCTCATGACGAGGTCCGCTCTGCTGGCTCTAGCGGCTCCTTCTGTGGCATGGGACAGTAGCCACATAGAGGTGTTAGATATGGATCGTAGAGTGGCCATCCCGGTGGAGTGCAATTGCTTGCCCTCAGCCGACATTGACTCGGGTGTGTGTGTGTGTGTGTGTGATGCAGCGTACTCTTTGATAAGGTCCCGTTGCAGTCGAAGCACATGTGCCAAGTAGTTCAGCGACCTCACAGAGAAGGTAGCCGAACTAAAACACCCGCTTCCCTAGGCGGTCCATCAACCAAGACTCCTTGCTCAGGGGATGAACCGAGGGACTCTCCTGAGCTAGTTCCCTCTTGGTGGCCGCCGCCAACAACATGGCATCTACAGGGGGATCCTTACTCCAGTGGGACTTGTCAGAGGGTGGGCTAAGAATCTTGTCCGGGCGCTTGGGGACTGGCTCCACAGTGTTCGGCTCCTTCCACGCCCTGGTAGTAATCAAGTTTACCAGGGGATCGGCCGGAGGGGACACCCAAGAGGTAGACAGGCCTGCTTCAAATGCCTCCAGGAACACTGATTCGTCCGAGGTAGGCTTTGGGGCAGACCCCCCCCCCCTTATTCTAAGCATCTCCAGGATGTCACCAAATGGGACATCTTCGGGGGGTGATTTTGGGGAGCCCTCCCCTTTCTCCAAATCAGTGTCCTCAGTCAAGGACTCGGGGGAGTCCAGGTACCTCCTTTTGCACCTTCACTTGTGAGGAACCTCCTCGGGGGGGGGGGGGGGCTGTCAGAGGAGGTTTCACCAGCCACGTCTTGTTCCAATGGAACTACCTGGGACGCCAAAGCAGGCTGTCCCTGAGGCCGGGTGATGGAAGTCGGACCCAACAGAGGAGTGCAGGGTGGAGCCGTGGCAAGGGCCGGGGGCCTGGACTGTCTCTACAGGGCCCTCTCCACCACGTTGAATGCCGAGGGAGAGCTGCTCTCTCTGGGATCCGAAAGCAGACCCTAGCTCGGATCCACAGCGCCAATATTCCTCCAAATCCTTCAAGAAGGGGGCAGGTGGGAGGGTACATGTAAGAATGTAGGCAAGATGGACCACATACATCGATCGTTATGGCGAGTACATAACTAACTGATGTTGTGGTCCTATCTCGCCTACAATATTTACTCACGGGACAGCGTCCCCAGCATCTCTATCCTGGGAGGCTCATAGGAAGATACTCCTGAGAACCGTGGAATCAAAGAAGCCCAGCCCCTAGAAGCCACGTCCAGCTTGTAATGAGTAATAAAGGTGTGAGGAGAGGCCCAGGTGGCCGCAGCACAAATATCATCCAATGAAAGCCTGGAATGGTAAGCTATTGATGTAGACATTGCCCTGGTAGAGTGAGCTTTGACGGGAAAAGGTAAATTTCTGCCTGCAGACGAGTAGATAAAGGAAATACAATCTTTGATCCATTTAGAAATTGTGCACTTGGAAATAGGACAACCTACTCTGTTCTCCGAGGACACAAACAGCTGATCAGACTTCCTAACAAGCTTAGTCCTGTGTAAATAGAACCTCAGTTGTCTGTGCACATCCAACTGATGGAACCTGAACTCTGCTTTACTGGAAAAGTTTGGAAAGAACACTGGTAACTCAATAGATTGATGGAGATTAACAGTGGATAACACCTTTGGAAGGAAGGACGGGTTAAGTCTCAGGGAAACTCTGTCCTTATGAAAGGTCAAATACAGAGGTTTAATGGACAGAGCTTGAAGTTCTGATACTCTTCTGGCCGATGTAATGGCTATTAGAAATGCCGTCTTCCAAGATAAGAATTTCAATTCACAGGTGGCAGCCGGTTCAAAGGGCGGTGAAACGATGGCTTGTAGCACAAGGTTTAGATCACATGGCATGACAGGTTCTGAAACCGGAGGGCGAAGTAACCAAGCGCCTTTCAAGAAGGCCTCACAGAGTTTATGGCCCATAAGAGAGGGCTCGTAAGTTGTGTGAAAATTGGAAATTGCAGCCAGCTGCACCTTAATGGTAGTGGGTGCGGAGCCCTGACGGAAAAGCATGGCTAAAAAATCTAAGACCGATGGAATTGGGGCTGTGAAGGGGTCCAAACCTTGGGCCTGAGCCCAAATGGAGAAACTCTTCCATTTGCTGGAATAAATCCTTCTGGTGGAAGACTTATGAGACGAAGACAAGATGTGTACCACCTCAGGTGAAAAGGAATGTTGTCTAGCTAGTGATGGAAGTGGAGCAGCCAGGCTGTCAATGGATGGAGTTGTCCTGACATGTGAATCAGGAGGGTCTGGCACTGGGTCCAAAGTCCGAGGACCGTCCACTGCGTACTGCTGAAGAAAGGGAAACCATACTTGTTGAGGCCAGTGTGGAGCAACAAGAATCATCCTGCTTCCCAAAGAAATGGCTTTCTGGATCACTCTTGGTAACAGAGGAAACGGAGGAAAAACATAGACCAGACCGGGGGGCTAATCGTGGACTAAAGCATCCCTGGGTGACTCCCCCTGTGGGGGGATCAGTGTGAAGTACTCGCTGCACTTGGCATGGAGGGGACTGGCGAAGAGATCGCAGCAAGGCTGACCCCACCTGTTGAAAATTTGAACCACCACTTGGTTGTTCAGGGACCACTCGTAAGGCATCAGAACAGCTCTGCTCAGCCTGTCCGCTATCACACTGGACTTTCCCGGAATGTGCGTTGTCACTAGAAACCGTTGGGAAGACGCTGCCAAATGCCACACTCGCATGGCCTCTCTGCAGAGGGGATAAGACTTGGTTCCCCCCTGCTTGTTCAGGTACCACACCACGGACATGCTGTCCGAGTGAATTGCAATCGTTCCCAGAGGAAGAGAGTTTTGGAGTGCTCGCAATGCTAGAAACACTGCTCTCATTTCCAGAACACTGATGAGCAGGTGTACCTCGTGATCTTGCCACGTGCCTTGGACGGTTCTGCCAAGATAATGCCCCCCCACCCCATCTGGGAGGCGTCCGTGGGAAAGAGGAAGTTTCTGAAACAACCATTGGACCGAAAGGAGGCATTGTAGGATCCGCATGTGTAATCTGGCCAGAGGCACCTGCACAATGGTGGCGGCCATGGAACCCAAAAGCTGAAGATCTAACCTGGCTTGAACTCTTTTGAGGGGCAACAGTGCGTGGATCTGAGACTAAAGCACTCTTATTCTCTCTTGTGGCAGAAAGGCCCGCATCGGAATAGAGTCTAGCTCTGTGCCTATAAAAACAACACGCTGTGAGGGCAGCAAGGCAGACTTTTCCCAGTTCAAAGTAATTCCTAGTCGTTGACAAAGTGCAATGGTAGTTTCCCTGGCTTGAATGAGGAGATGCCTGGTGGGGGCGGTGAGAAGCCAGTCGTCCAGATATGGAAACACCTGGAATCCCTGATGTCTCAGGTGAGCTGTCACCACTGCCAAACACTTGGTAAACACCCTGGGGGCTGTGGTGAGACCAAAGCGCAGGGCACGAAACTGGAAGTGACTGGCTCCCAGCCGGAAGCATAAGTGACTCCTGGATGCCTTGTCCATTTTGATGTGGTAGTAGGCATCCTTGAGATCGATGGAGCACATCCATACTCCTTTTTCCAGCAATGGAAAAATGGACTGAAGCGTGACCATTCGGAATTTGGACTTCAGAACATAGTGATTCAGTCGACTGAGATCCAGGATGGATCTCAGTTCCCCTGTTCTTTTTGGCATCAGAAAGAGTCTTGAGTAAGTTCTTGATCCAACTTGGTCTGAGGGGACTGGTTGGATGACTCCTTTTTCTAGCAGCTTTGCAACTTCTAGTGCTGCTTGATCCCGTTGACTGGGTGGGACGTCCAGGATTCTTCTGACTGGAGGGAGTGTTGATAAAAAGGGGATAGTGTAATATCCGATAACTATTCGAAGCACCCAACGATCCTGGGCGATGCTTTTCCAGGCTTCCGGGTGCAACAAAATTCGGCCCCCAACTGTCTCCAGAACAGCACAGTCGGGCAACGCCTCAGGAATGCTGAAAGGAAGATCCGCGAAAGGAATCGCAGTCTCCCGAGTTGCGGGGGCCTCCTCTGCCTCTAGGACGGCATCTTCCAGAATAACCCCCCCCCTGCCTCTGGAGGGGAACTCACCCTGAGCTGCAGAGAAGGACCTCCGAGACTTCTTGAACCACATTTTCCCTCCTCTCTGAGCCTTGGGGTAAGGCCTAGAAGGGAGAAAGAAACGGGCCCCTACGGCAGATAGGGTCTTACCCTCCTGTTCACATCTGGTGAGGGTGTCTTTCACTTTGGTCGCGAAGAGAGAGGACCCATCAAAGGGGGAGTCAGTGAAGGAAGACAAAGGCCTCCGCGAAATGACACAGGCGCATCCAGGCTTGCCTTCTGAGAGCTACACCTGAGCTAGCTGCCTTACTCGCCCCTTCGGCTGCATAAGATATGAGCCTCCTGGACGAGTTGACAATGGAACCAAGGGTAGACAACTGGGCGTTAACAGTCTGTGCTATCGCCTCAGGCATGTTACCCATCAGAGTATCTCCTAGCTCCTTAAGGAGATCTCTCTGGAGCCAAGTGAAATGGCAAAGGTAATTCAGCGACCGCAAGGTAAAGTTCGCCGAAGACAGGGTACGCTTCCCGTACTGGTCCATACTCCTGGACTCCTTGTTAGGAGGATGGACGGAAGAAGCCTCTGCAACTTCCTGCTGAGTGGCTTCCGCCACCACCAAGGCATCTACCAAAACCCCTTTGGTCAGGAAATCTTTCCCCGGGGGAGCAGAAAGGAACTTATTTGGACGTCTGGGCACCGGTTCCACGGAATCAGGGTTCTCCCACACCCTTCGACAAATCAAATCCAGGAGTTCATCGAAGAGTGGAGACACCCAGGAGGCAGAGGGTTGAGCTCCAAAGGCCTTGAAGAATACAGACTCCTGCACAGAGGGAGGTTTTGGAAGGCCAGTCACCTCTCTGCCTCAATATCTCCAGGATGTCTGAGAAAGAGACATCGGACGACTTGGGGGACCCCTCTGACACCCTGAGGTCAGTATCGGAAGTGAGGGACTCGTCCTGGGAGTCTATGTGCTTCCTCTTGCACAATTTCTTTCTAGGGGGCTCCTCCTCAGGCACCGACTCTGAGGGGCCCTCAGAAAGTAGGGGACCACTCAAGTGGGTATCCCCAGACCTTCGTGCTCCGCCATCCACGGATGGGGGGGGGTGTCAGAGGCTCTAACCAGGGTGTAGGGGGACAGAGTGACCGATGATGTAACTATCTGGCCAGTGCGCTCCTCATGGCCTTGAAAAAAGGTCCCCCCGAATCAGAGGACCGACCCGTCTCCGAGACCACAACCGGAGTCTAGATCCCCTGAGCTGATGCACCGAGAGGGAGGCTCGGAACCGACAGGAGTCCCGAGGTATCCCCCTCGGGTCCGACTGAGGAAACCAGAGTACCGAAACCAGAGGACGGAACCGACTTGGTTGGAGCCAACGCCAGCTCCGATAAACTCACATGGGGTACCGGAGCCAACATAAGAACATCACTTAGCGCGGAGCACTCCGGCTCCGACGACACATGGGTGCTCAGAGGAGGAATCATCGGTACCAGGATAGGGACTGGCTCCGGAGCCAACTGGGTCGGAGCCGAAAACAGTTTTGCTAACACCGGCGACTGCAGGAGCCTCTGGACCACCCTATCCACATCCAAATCAGACAGCCTAGAGGATTTGGAAGAAACAGATCGGGATGGATCTCCTACCTGGAGACTCATGCCTGACACTGGGTGACCAGCTCCAATAATATCGGAGCAGAGGTCAACTCCAGTACAACAGATACCTCCTGCGGCCCAGAGGACAATGGAGCCGAGGAGGTAGTATCCATTTTCAAAGCCTTCTCCTGTGGCCCAGAGGACAATGGAGCCGAAGAGACAGTAACCACTTTTGAAATCTTCTCCAGAGGCTCCAAAGAGGCAGATGGAGCCGGAGATCTTTTCTTGGGCTTACAAGGCTTAGACTTAGCACTAGAAGAAGAATCCAAGGCCTCTTCAAAGGAGGGCTTAATCAGGCCCTTCAAAATCAGCTTATTTTTTCTTTCCTGCAGTAACCTAGGGCTAAAAACGTGGCAAAAACTGCAGGACTCTTGCAGGTGAATAGCACCAAGACAATAAACACAGATGGAATGCCCATCTGTAATAGACATTTTGTAGCCACATTTGGTACACTTCTTAAACCCGGAGGGTTTATGTTCTTTCTGCTCTTTAGACATGGTAAAAAACCGCACACTCTCAACCGACAGCGACAGACACAAGAGAAAGGAGGGAAAACCAAACAGTAAAGGCCAAGGAAACTCTAAATTAAACATTTCTTTGGAGGGAAACTAACTACCGACAATAGCAAATCCACCACAGTATAACACAAGGGAACACTGGAGAGGACTAGGTCCTCTAACTTAAATGGGCCTAGCCCGCGAAACAGAGGGATACCACAAAAAACACACTACTCACAAACACTCACAATGAAAGAGAAGACTAGCTATTAAAATAGCTTTTACAAGACAACAGACTGCTAAAATACTTAGAAAAAGTATTTGAAAGGGTACTTAGCCACAGCCAAGTGAGACCACGTCCTAACTCTGAGAGGCAAACGAGATCTGGGGCTAGGGCGAGGTGCACCTTGGGATACCGGGTTAGCCCAGCCAATTAAAGACTTCGTGCTAGAGAAATAGTTGGCCGAGTCGAACCCGTGAGTAAAGAATGTAGGCGAGATAGAATAACAAGATGTTATGTGGTCCTAACAAATTTCTAAGGTTATAGCAGCAATGTATGAAATATGTCCCTAGTTATGGGCCTTTGTTCTGGCCCCCCCATTATTTTTGTCTTTGTCCAGAATTCTTGCGCTTATAGGTTGAAAGGTATGCGCAAAGAGGGTTGCCTTTCATATTTACATCTTTCAAAAAAGGCATGCTAAATAAACAATGTAATACCTGGCAATCTAGCCACATTTTTCAGTTTATAAGAATGATGGTTAAAATCGTTCCCAGAATTTGGCCTCCTGTAGTTGTGTGTGGGGGAGAGCTAAGCAGGAAACGTGCACAAATATCCAGATTTTTACCTCTTTTTTCTTCTCCTTTTTTGGTCTGATAGAGTATAGCTTTTCACAGATGTAAACTCCTCATTGGAGGAAGTATTAATAGGAAAACAAAATGCATGGCAAAGACCTCAGCTCACAGCAATAACAAGTCTGATTACCACAGCTGCACACAGGAAAAAGTTACCTCCATCATGAATGGATCTCAATGTGGGCCCTTTTCAGCAGCAACAGATTTGGGGGCACCCGACGACCATGGGTTTCATGGATGCCCAACGTCGGCTACGTTGGCACCAGTCATGTGTGTTAGACTCTCTTGAAGAATGTTTCTATCATGAGTGGGGTCTATGACAGCACCCAGTTTACAGTCATCTACAAACTTGGTGAGCCAGAGGCCACTGACATTAACTTTTATTCCCAAGGAATAAAATGTCAAACAGGAGCAGGGGTACTCTGCTGGTGACTGGTCTCCTGGGGGAGGTGGTCTCACCGATCCTAACTTCCTGGGTCATATCTGTGAGTCAGCCAGAAATTCAGCAAGTTACGCAGGGATTTATTTCTAGTTCTCAGAATCTGTCAGCAATACCCGAAGTGAGGTACTGTAATGAACACCTTTGGCCAGGGTCAAGGTAAGCGGTATGCACCCTCTCTCCTCATTCATTCATTCAGAGGTGACCCTCTCAAAGAAGTCAACCAGGTTGAGTAGACAAGACCTTCCCTTAAAGCAAACAGAGATGAGTCCAGTGTCTGTAGGTTGCCAATGTCCTTGTCGATCATTAGCATATTTCTTTCCATGGCTTTGCATATCAGACTTGTCAGACCGATACGTCTGTAGTTCCTGAGGGTGTTTGATGGCCACTGCAGCCCTCCATTCACATGGCAAGTAACCTACTTAGAGGCTGCAGCTGAAGTGTGCCTCAAGTGCTTCTTTGAGGTTTTGTTTTACGCTATTTAGGGGGCACATTGGGATATTTTCAGGGCCCACTGAAGCAGCGTTTCTGGCCTTAGTGAGGGCCCACCAGGAGCAACTTTCTGTTGATAGTTGGCGGGTGGGGATGCACTAGAAGGGATTTCACAGGGGGCAGTGGGGGGACTTGCAGCTAAATACATCAGCCAGTAGATTTGCTACGTCATCCAGCTCGATGAAGGTTGTGCTATTTACCACCAGTTCTGCACCTTTCAGGTTCCTAACAAAGATGAAAAAAGCCTTGTAATTATCCTTAGCATGGAAGGCTATCATGATCTCATAAATCTGCCTTACTTGACTTGGACCTCTCAATTTCTTATTTAGCTGAATCACAGAGCTAGTCTCGAAGAGTTGCTCTTTCTGATTTTGGCCATGACTTTTCTCTTGTTCTTTTTTTGTTATATACCTTGTTAAACTAAGGATTCTTCCAGTATGGTTTGTTTTTGATGTTAGATCTAGTTTATCCAACAACCCTTGTTCTTGTGTATGTCCATTTTTAGAAGAAGCTTGTGGCAATTGTCTTCGGCAATTTTTAAAAAGGAAGAAGTACTGTTGTCAGACTCAAAAAAGGAGGTTAACATAATTATCCTTGGAGAATCTTTCTGAATCTTTGGAAGAGCCCTAGTTATCAGAAGGGTGGATAAGAATAATGGAACATTCCTGTCCATGACAATAAAAATGCATCTGTCTTCCAGGCCTTTGTGCAAGGAGGTCCTGGAGCAGAATTTAACTGTGTGTTGTGGCTGGAGGCAAAATAGATCTACTTGAGAAATTTTCCACAGATAGGCCAATTCCTGAGAGACCCCCAAGTGCAACTTCATTTTGTAGGGGGTCTGTCCTGGTCTTCCTTAGCTTGTCTGCTAAAATGTTCTGCTCCTTCAGAATGAAACTGCCCTCAAGAGTTAGACTGTGACAACTTGTTAGTTCCCAAGCTACCACAACTGGTCTGCAAAATGCGTAGGATCTAGTGCATCCCCCCCTTCTCAGTTTATGTTGCCTGTCATTACTAGCAGAGGACCAGGAGTCCAATGAAGACTCAGATTTAGTGGAGCCAGCATTTCTTTGACATGTATGCATTGATTTGTCTTGCTTGTTGCACAGACCTTGAGCTTTCACCCCCCCTGGACACAGCTTCCCAAGCAAAGTCTGAGGCATCTGTGGTTACAGACAGTAGGAGCTGGAAGGGAAAAAGGGAGACCTGGATTAAAAGAAAGAGACTAGAGTCATCCACTAGGGTAACTCTTACAACCCCCAGCAATGGGCTCTAAAATGAAAGGGGGTGCTGGTGCAATACTGGGATCTGAACTGAAAGGGGGTGATGGTGTTGAGTACATTCTAATTTGATGAACCACTGATTGTTTCTCAAATGAAGTCTGGCCAAAGTAATCATGAGAACTGTAGAGGCCATTAAATCTACAATTCTGACATACTCCCTGGCAGATACCAAAGTGTGGTTGGGAAATATCAGAAACTATTCACTGTAATATTCCACTTTATCCTGAGGAAGAAAAGCCATCATGAGAGATGTATCCAAGCGAGAGAGGCGGGCTGTCCCACGCAGCACGTTTTGGGACTGCCATGTAAAAATCTGTTTTTGTAGGGCATTCTTCTTTAAGAACATGGTCCCGTCTTGCGCATGTGTTGGGCACGCACAGACGTCTTGTTCTTCCTGAATCCTGAACGCTAGCACAATTTGAAATTGCTTCTTACTCCGATTGATTCTGCACCAACTGTTGGTTGCTTCTTTCAAATAAGGGAATTTAGTTTGCAAGTGTTTGCAATGCCGTTTCAGGTGAGTGTCTTCTTCCGACGGATTCAGTTTATTGCTGTTTCAAGTTTAAGAGTGTTCAATGCAGTGAAAGCAATTGTCTCCGTCTGCCTGTGCCTGAATTCTCTACCCCATACTACTCGTTTATGATTCAAGGAGTCGAGTCCATAGCTCTCAACTAGCCAGATTTTCACAGAATGTTTAGCTCATTCTTTTGGTTTGCTCCTCTTAAAATTTGTGGTTTTCTGGCAAATCAGTGAACTGAATTCACTAAATAATGACAGCCATTTAAGTTTCAGTCTTCCTATCTTTCAGGAAATGCATAGTAACGCAAAACATTTTATTCTAGCAACTTTCTAAGATTATACAAGCAATGTTTAAAATGTGTCCCTGCTTTTGGGCCTTTGTCCAGATTTCGTGTGTTGTAAATTTGAGAGAGAGAGAGGTGTCAAGTGGATTTTGTACGGAGATGAAAGCTTCAAAGGAAGAGCAGTTCAGTGCTGCTTATGCCAAATCTGTCTGCACTGTTAGCAGCACAACAGGTAGTATTACTTGCTTTTGATGCAGAAGGCTGTGGGTTCTATTCCCACAGTACGTAGATGGATTGCTACTACTGTACTGTGTTGTACTTTAAAGGGGGGGGGGGTGGATGCTGCAGTTCTCAAAAATGTCCTCCTTTGGAGGAGATACCTAGTAGCTATAAACCTATCAGTTTGACATCCATTCCCAATTGCAATATTACTAGCGTATCATTTTTTAATGAAATGTAGCAAGTTTATTCTTCAAGGGCAGCAGGCACTTTATTTGTAGATGAAACAATGAAATATAAAGTTGTTTGCTAACGGCAAACGCTTCATTAGTTACAGATCTCTTTAATGTGGAATTTAGATGACTTTTACCTTTGCAGAAATTGTACATATTTACTGATATTGGTGACTGCAATGACAGAAGTCTGAACAAACTTTTATGATGTAAATGTTCTGAATTGGGCAGTTTTATCATTATTGGTTCATACATTTTGTTTCACTGCTTACTGGAAAAATGTTCAAAACAACAAATTTAAAACATGCTCTAACAAGTGCGCTGTATTATATAAGGAATATAATTTAATACAATCGAAAGGTGAATCAAAGAACACATGTATGTTTGCATGGTCCTAAATATGTCTGCAAGGAGCCTATGAAAACAGCCCAACGGTAAACTTTATCTGCCACTGGTCGAATGCTTTTTCTTTGAATGTGGGTTTCAATGAATGTGTGTTTCAAGGGCAGAGAAGTTTTAATGCTAAGTCTGTTTTCATTGTGAGGCTGTACTACTTTACTTAGCAGATGTCAATGTTTGTGCTATAAAATTTAAAATAAAAGTTTTAAAATAAATCCAAATAATCACTGCAGAAGTAAAGCATAAAGCAATATGCACATTACAGTGCTTAAGGTAAATGGGGAGAAACAGCCAAGTAATGGGACGCTGGAATGGCTGCGAACTGGAGGGCTCCATTTGACCATGATTTTGTGTCTGTGTGTGTGTGTGTGTGTGTGTGTGTTGGGGGGGGGGGTGCAAACTCAAAAACAGCCTCAGCTGGCACAAACTCTAGCTACGCCACTGGTGTTTGGTTACCCAAGGCACAAAGATGAGGAATTCAGAGATGTTCTAGTCTATGAAGGGAGATCAGCAATTATCTTTCTAAAGAAAGTCATCAGAAATGAAGACAAGTGAGCATGACAATTTGCTATTTTTGAAGGCTAAGGTAGAAGAATTATAAACGCTTTTCAAACTTATTAAAGGCTTTCCCAAAGCTTTATCAAAAGTCAGCAGCTTTACAATGTTTGGCAGGAGTTGATTCTGACAGAGAAATCAGTGCTGGGTCTGACCTGTGATTTGAAAATAAATGATCAGACTTTCTATAAGCAAGTGGTTGACTAATGCAAATTGCTGTCTGCAAGGAAACTTTTTTTTTTTTTTTTTTTTTTTTTTTTTTTAAGGACTGGAAAACATGAGTAATAATGGAAAGCTGATGGGAGCCCCTTTTCTTTTTCATCTCACTGAAATTTCTTCATTCTAGCAACAGCATCACAAAGAAAGGCAACTCTCTTCAGGAGTAACATTCCCCATCCTGTGGAGTGTGAACTTGAGAAAGAATAGCTGTGTAAAATCTTGCCATAAACACAGATGTTTTTCTCTTCCATGTTGCAGTATTCTTAGTGTGGGATTCCCCCACCCCAGGTGACCTGAACGTCAAGTCCTATACAAAAGCTTAAGCCTGGCTTGCTGTAGGTGCATGGGACATCACACGCAGGGCCATAAACTAGGTACCTTAAATGTGATGTCTGCATGCACAGACCTCAAAACTTAAATGCCCATTCGGACAGTCCAGTAGAGCGCCAAATGATGTCAGCAAGCGCTGCAGTGCCACTCGCTGGCTAGTCTGACCATAGTCTAGGGAGTGTCCCACAGTGCCCTTTACACAGGTCAATAAGAAAAAGGGGGATAGGTGGGGGGGAAGGAATACTGCAACATGGAAGAGATGGACATCTACTGTTAATGGTAAGATTTTACACAAACTATTCTGTCCTTCTATTCCTATGTTGTAGTATTCTTAGTGTGGGAGAGTGCCACAGCTTAGTTAGAGGGAAGGGTGGAGGTAGAGGTAGCTTATTCTAGAAAGCCCTGCAGGATTACCCTAGCAAACCCTGCCCTGGCTCTGGAGACATGGTCTAATTTGTAGTGTCTGGCGGAAGTGTGTATGGTGGACCAGGTGACTGCTTCCAGAATGGAGGCTGTGTCCAGGCCTTTGATGAAGGCGTTGGAGGAGGCCACGGCCCTGGTAGAATGAGCTCTTACTCCCTGGAGTAGGTCCTTGCCATGGTGGGAGCAGCAGAAGCAGACAGTTTTTCTGATCCAGCAGGAAACGGCTTGTTTGGAGATTGCCTTGCCCATGGCTCTGGGGTGGAGGGATACAGAGAGTCTGTTGGATTTTCTGATGGACTTAGTTTTGTCTAAATAAAACCTTAGCTGTCTGTGCATGTCCAGGGAATGGAGTATCCTCTCACTGTCATTAGTGGGAGAGGGGAAGAAGGTGGGCAGTTGAATGATTGGTTTAAGGACAGTTCATTGACCACCTTTGGCATGAAGGAAGGGTTAGTGCGCAGGGTCATCCTTATCCTTGTGGAAGGTAGTGTAGGGTGAGCAGGCCATGAGAGCTTGTAACTCTGACACCCTTCTAGAAGTAGTAAGGGCCACCAGCAGTATAGTCTTCCATGTGCACATTTGGAGTGTTGCAGCACTGGCTGGTTCGAATGGAGGCAGTGTGAGTTTTTCCAGGACGCGAAGTTTAGGTCCCAAGGAGGTGGGATGGGTTTTCTTGGTGGTCTGATGTGCAAGATCCCTTTCAGGAATAATTTAACATCTAGCCTGGCTAGTAGAGGGGGTTTCAGTGGTAAACAGGCACAGATTGCAGACAGGTGGACTTTCACTGAGAAGTATGAAAGGCCAGCCTTGATAAGTTCACACACATAAGTAAGGACTAGAGGGGTATCCGCTTGAAAGGGAACCCTGTGCCTATGGAGACACCACTTGGAGAATCCTTCCCATTTTGACATGTAGGATCTCCTTGTAGTTGGTTTCCTGGCCTCCCTCAGGACTACAAGTACGTCCTCAGAGTAGTGGTGTCTAAAAGGAATTAAAAGTTTATCACCCAGAGTGTTAGACCTAACATCTGCAGGTGAGGGTGAATGGGAGATTCCTTCTGTTGTGCGAGTAGGTCCACCTTGCGGAGTAACTTGTGGTGAGTGCCCTTGGCTAGTGAGAGCAGTAGGGGGAATCAGTGTTGCCTTGGGAGTCACCAGCAAGATTTTGCGTTTGTCCTTACTGATCTTTAGGAGAACTTTTTGAATGAGAGGGAAGGGTGGAAATGCATAGAGAAACCATCCCTTCCATGGAATGCTGAAGGCATCTACCCTCCAGGCAAGTGGAGAGTGATCCTTGGTGCAGAATTTCTTCAACTGTCTGTTCTGGGGGAGAAGCAAACAAATCTACTTGAGGTATGCCCCACCGGTGGACAATATCTAAAAAAATGTCCCTGTTCAGCATTCACTAAGTGCTGTACAGAGGATGTTCTGCTGAGAATATCCGGTTGTTGGTTGTCCTGGGAAGGAATGTATGCTGTCTGCAGGGATAAGCTGTTTCTGGAGGAAAGGCCCCAAATTTGGATTGTTATCTGGCAAAGGAGGTAGGACCTGGTTCCAACTTCTTTGCTGAGGTACCACATGATTGTGGCATTGCCTAAGAAGATTTGAAGGGGGCCTGGTTGCAGCATTGGGAGAAAGGCTTTCAGGGCCAGGACGACTACTGTAATTTCCCTCACATTGATATGTTTCTTTCGGAGGGTAGCATGCCAAGTCTCCTGTACCATGAAGCCCTTCATGGTGACCCCCCACCCTAGTTTTGATGCATCTGTATGCATGGGGGGGTTGAAGTGGAAGGCTTGGGTTTAATTAGTATTTGTTGAGTCCACCATCTTAGCTCTGCTTAGAGGCAGGGCAAGAGTGTAATCTGAAACTCTAGAGGGTGATCATGTTGGGACCACACATTAAGTACCACTGCAGTTTTCACATATGCATTCTGGCCAAAGGCAGCATAGGGATGGTGGCTGCCATTAGCCCCAGGACCTGCAAGAATCATCTTGCAGATATCTACTGAACCTGCATTAGGTTTTGGAATTGTGTAGCGAGGGAGAGAACTTTGTCCTGATGGAGGAATGGCTGCAAAAGGTCTGTTCTGATCCTGCAACCCAGAAAGACTTTGCCCTGCTGAGGGGTTAGGGATGATTTTGGGATGTTGAGGGTGAAACCCAGGCTCTGAAGCAGGGAAATGGTAACTGCAGATGGTTTTGTAGGGTGTCCTCTCTTTCTGCTAGAATGTGGATGTTGTCTAGGTAGGGATAAATTTGGACACCTTTGGTTCTGCAAAAGGCTATAGCTGGAGCTATGCATTTTGTGAATACCCTGGGTGCAGTAGATAAACCAAAGGGCAAGGCTGTAAAAGTGTGAACAGAGCCCAGTGAAATGCAAGTATTTTCTGTGGGAGGGTTTTATGGGGATATGGAGGTAGGCCTCCTTCAGCTCGAGTGTGGCCATGAAGGCCTGGGCTGGCAACAGAGGAAGAGTTTGTAGGGATAATAACATCCTGAATAGGAATAGGTTTAGAAAGGACATAGCCAGTATTGGCCTCCAAGGACTATCTTTTTTGGGGACCAGAAAGAGTCTTGAGTAAAAGCCTTTTCCTTCCTGTCCTGTAGGGACAGGTTCTATAGTTCCTAAGTTCAGAAAGTCGTGCAGGACCTAAGGAATAAGGTGTAGTTGATTTCTGGGGGGAAATGGAATGCCTCTTGTAAAGGGCTTTTCCTTCCAAGAGAGGAAATATCCCTCTTGCACTAGTGCCAACACCCAGCGGTCTGAGGTGATGGATCTCCAAAGTGGGAGTCAGAGAGTGAGATGGGCTGACAAGGGGAGGTGGGCAAGGCAGTTGCGCATTGTTGGAGCCATTTCAGTCACAAAAGGGCTGTATTTGAATAGGTTGAGGCTGCTGGTCTGGAGGTAGTCTGTCTCCTGGTTCCTCTCCTATGCCTGGAAGAGGATGGGGTAGCAGAGGGTGTCCTCCTGACAAAGGTAGTCTTAGCAGGGTAATTTCTACAATACTTAGGAATGGGAGACACCAGCAGGTGCTTGATGTCTTGAAGCCCTTTACTTTTCTCCTGAAGGCTTTTGAAGAGGTCTGTAGACGGTTTACTAAACAGGTTGTGGTCTAGAGGGGCATCCAGGATTTTTGACTTGAAATCCTCTGGTAGGGGTGGAAGGCATAGCCAAGAGTATCCGAGGAGTACTGATGCAGAAGCTGCAGACCTTGCCGAGGTCCCTGCTACAACATAACTGCATCTAATAGAATGTCTGGCCACTTGAGAAGTCAGGGACAGTTTTGATGCTACCTCTGTCTCACTAGGGCAATCAGGTGCGGATGACAGGAGAGCAGAAGCTTGGGAAACAAGGTCCAAAGCATATTTTATCATATGGGTTTGGAAGCAGATAGCTCTGAAGGCTAGGGTGGAAGAGGGAGAAAATCTTGCCTCTCCTGCCCATGTTTTTACAATCTTCGTCAGCAGGCGAGAGAGATGATGAAGGAATCAGTCTTGACTGCTTGTCAGAGGATACAGCAATCTATCGACTACTTGTCAGAGGATACAGCAATCACTGCTGCGTCTGGCAGGGTTGTTTTTACCAGGAATTTTTGTTCATCTGGAACTTTATAGAAACTGTCAGGTCTCTTACAGGCAGGAGGTTGAGAGTCTGGGTTTTAAGAAGCTGAAGAGAATGAATCAAGGTAGGCAGGAATAACTGGAGGGATGGCTGCAGGGGAGGGAGATTCCACTTGAACAAAGTATCTCTCGAGTTTCAGTCATTTGGGAAGTCTCCCATTTAAAGTATTCGTTCATCTTTGCGATAGTCTCCCCAAAGGTGATATCCTCTGGTGGAGAGTCCCCTTCTATGGAATATTCATCAGGGGAATAATATTCTAGTGGAGAGGCAATTTGAGATGCATAAGAAATGGATTCATCTGAAGAGGAGTAGTAAGCCTCCTGTTCTTCCCCTTCATGAGCAGTGGGAAGGGGGAGAAAAGCAGCTGAGGCAAGTCTAGGACAGAGCAGGAATGGTGTAGGGGGAAGAGGCTGTGGGCCTAAGGGCCATGAAGGCCTGCATCAAGGAGTAGAAGGATTGCCAGTCTGGAACTCCTTCTGTGTGTGGAGGCAGGCGTTTAGTTTTCTGCTTCCTTTTCAAAGGAGTAGTAATAGGAGAAAGCCTGGATTCAGGGGCCTAGAGTGGAGTAGGGGTTTCAGATAATGGCCTCCCAAGTCGGTTGTGTTTATCTGGTTCCTCCTCAACATCGGTAGAGACCAATGTCAGAGCTATCCCCATGGATGGGCTCTAATGGATGTCCTTCAACTCCTAAATTGGAAGTTGGCAGGATGCCCGATGGCAGAGAGGCAGAAATCCTAGGCCTTGGAACCTTGGCCTTTTTCCATGGTGGTTCCGCCGGGGTGGCCGACTCGGGATCCATCCTGAGCTCTAACTTTTTGAGCCTCTGCTTTTTTAAATACAGATTTAGGGAGGCCAGACGGCTTCAGAGGGTCTTGTGTACTAATGATTGATAAATAGGGCAAGAGGTATGGTCGTGTTCTCAGCCTAGGCAGAAAATACAAAGGTTGTGCGTATCCTTATGAGGAATCTGGCACCAGCATTGGCTTTTACCTCTCTTAGCAGACATCGACTAACAGTTGGGTACAGCAAACCAAGCTCAAGCAAGAATTAAACAAAATCCCCAACTAAGAGGTACTTAGCTTTAGATGTCTTCAAAGTAGAGGAGCAAAGCGATCGATGTGACGGTCGACTGAAACTGAAAAGTTCTGAGGTCTACGAATGCAGAAGTCACATTTAAGATCCCATGAGAATGAAGCTCCTGAGAGCAGCTTAGCAAAGGATCATCCACTCCCATCCAGATACTGAAAAGTATGGTTCCTCCTTACCTAAACAGGGCAGGCAAAAAGCCACAGAGGGTGTGCCTGCCCCTTGGTCCTTAGCAGCTTCCTGAGTAACAGCACCAGAGGGGCAGAGAGAAATTGATGAGCAGTTTGAAGAAACAGATATGACCACAGCAGTCACTCAACAGTGCCAGAGGCAGAGATGAAACAAAAGCAAGACCAAAGCCTCCCATATAATTTCTCCTCTTGCAGATTTGGGAGGGAAAGGCTGAAGTGTCAGGATGACTGTCCAAGTCTCTACCAAAAAGGTACCTGAAGAGTGACTAATGGAGCCTTGATAAGTTGGTCCTACCTCCTGACTAAAAATTTATTTATTTTTTTTTTTTACAGTAAACTGTTTTAGTGATAACCACAAAAACACTAGCCCTAGGCCTCAAACAATAGATTTTGACAGAAAAGTTACATTTCTTCCTCACATAAATTGGTAATTTAAAAGGTATTTCTCCTCAGAGAGCCAGGGCCCACTGTCTACCAAAAAAAAAAAACAAAAAAAAAAAAAAACCCCCCGTCTTTCAAGCAGATAAAGTGCATTGGTAAGCCAGTTTTACAACAGGACTTAGTTTTGAGATACTTCCAAGTGACAAAAAGCAATGTCTTTCGGCTTTTCCTGGTTAGGGGTCACCATAGCACATCACTGGTCCGCAGACTGACAGTGGTGTTTTTACGGTGTTGAGTTGCCAGCCCTGATCTCAACCTTCATAGAAGGCACAACACTTCAGTGACAAATACCAATAAATAAATAAAACAGTAAACCTGGCCCCTAGCCATAATAAATTTTGAGAGAAAGATTTCCTCACAAAAAATGATAATTTCAAAGGTTTTTTTCCCCAATGGGGTACTTACCTGCCTAGTAATGCAAAAATGTTAGCCTACTGTCAATTAGTCAAAGCCCACAGTGTGTGTTCAACAGCAAGACAGGGAACCAAGCCTTCAGAGCTAACTACTGACTTAATACAGCTCTCTTAAAGCTTTGGAAGTTGCAGGTTATGTCCCATATAGCTTAGGCCACTGCCCACTGATCTGATGATGATCAAAAGTATGTCAAAATTCTCTGCTATTAATCCATAACTCATCATACGTATAAGATTTTTTCTCATTGCATTCTATTCCAAACTTATTGGATAACTAAATGACATGCCAATCAGAGTATATGTTTCAGCTTAAGCACTCTGTAATGTTCTTTGCTCTGAGCTGGCACAGCATTTCAACATGCTTGTTGAGATTTAGTTGCCTATACTGTGCAACTCAGTCAGCATTTTTTTGTTCTGCTCAGTTTAAACTTCACAAAGTAAAACAATACTCCAGGCTCTACCAGAGAATAAACTAATAAAACAGAAAAAGCGCTGTCTAAATTAACAAGAAAAAGTGATTTTTTTAAAATACCTTTTTATCCATAAAAGCTCCTCCCCTTGAAAATGTCTTCAGTTTTGTGGGCTTAACTGCCTCATGGTGCCAGTCTTGTAGACCCTCATCTCCAAGTCATGAAAATCTTACCGTCATCCACCTTGGCCACCTAACCAACCACAAAAAGCAGAGTTGTGCATGAAATTATAACCGTAGATGTCCTACTGATTACTGTTGGTGTATTTCTGGCATATGGTCATCACTACTGACCTCTAGAAGTGGTGCCAAAGCTTTACCCTCATATGTTCTATGTCCAATGCATGACTTCGGTTTGCATGTGTTAGGGTATAAAGAGAGGCATACAAGTTTGGTTCTTCAGACTACCTCACGGCAGCCCAAATGTAGGTTATGCATCCTTCTGACCTGACCGTTCATTGTTTGGTCTTGGTAACATTGCTTCATTTGTTTATACAGATAAGTGCCCTCTTGGGGAACCTTCATTTTTGATTTTGAACTTGTGTTAAATTTGTAGATGTCAGCTAGGAAGGGTAAATGAGTTTGGTAGGCAGATTCAGTACTGCATAGCAAGTGTCTTTTTTGCCTAGGTCTTTCTTGCCCCGTCAGAAATTCAACCTAAAAACCCTTAGGTCTATGTTTTCTACCCACAATACTTTCCTCAAGACCCAACAAATTTAAATGCTTTGCCCAATACATGATGGTTGATTCTGCTTCATCAGGCATCCCTCTGCCGCCAAATAAAAACTTAACAGGCCTCGAGCAGTTCCACAGTCCAATACTTCTGACTCAGACATATCCACTAAGGTTTCAGAACTCATGGTACATCAGGCTACTTCTCAGCTGCCTTCTACTGTGACTGTCTGAGGCTAGTATGGCTCCCAAGGCCTTGCAGACTCCCAAGACATCCAAGAAAGTGCGCATTATTTCAGAAGAATCGGATGGTGTCCCTCACATTCTAAGAAACAGAAGAAATCCCAAGCTAATAGAGGTCAGATGTGGTTCTGTACCAACGTCTCTCATCCAGGTGGATGTTACGCCTAAAATGAAAAGGCAGAAGACTAAACATGTCGTCTCCCCCCTCAACAACTAGAGAGAAGGAATGGATGGATTTTTCACAAGTACTATTCAAAGCCTTATGTCAGGAATCTTGCAAAACTGACTTCAGTAAGGACATTGTATTTCTTTATGGTGGATTGGGAGGAGGACAGGCTCACTATTCTTTTTTTCTCCATCTATGCCTGTTACACAATTATTAGAAATGACGCAACAAGAGAGTCAGCAAAGAAGAAATAATGTTGATTTAACTACATTAACACTTGATCACAATATTGTTTTCAAGCTGGAATTTAACTGTCAGATTAACAGTTACTAAAGTGAAGTTCTGCCAGTCAGACTGGGGTTGACTGAATGTTAGTGGACTTGTTTGCTTTTTTCTGAAAACTTTTTTTATGAACACAGGTAAAAGTTTTTTTTTATTTTTGAGAATTGTTCCAAAGAGCCTTATGTCAGTTTATTTCCACCTTAGTTAGATTTGTTTTTAGAGAATTGTTCCAAAGAGCCTTATGTCAGTTTATTTCCACCTTAGTTAGATTTACTGCCACTACAGTCAGACACATTACCATAGATTTCTGCACTTCTCTTGGACAAACTGTCATAGGCTGAGCTAGAATCCATATACAGTCTCACTCCCTGGAGGTAAGTACACCCTGTCAGTAATTTTATAACAAGGAATGAAGGCATTTATTTACATTTTAGTAGAGTTGGAATAGTTACTGTCTACAACGATCCTGGAAGTCTCCTGCTTTCAGAGAATCACCTTTTTTCCCCTTAACATGACAATTTCTTCTCTCAGTTTATAGGTCTGAAAATTAAAACAAAGCAGTCTCAGCATTTTCCTCAAGCTTCCCCAGGAACTTATAATCTGTGAGCCCTCCCAATCGGTTTCCTGCAGGGGTATGTTAACCCACTGATGTATATATTGTCTCATGAAATATTTACAGTCACTTTCTACCTTTTCTGGTATCCCCATAAATTTTACTCTCTCTTCTCGGTCTGTCAAGCTTCATTACCTTCTGATTAATTTCTTCATAAGTGGCTTCTTGTTCAGAGAGGGTCACATTTCTTTCTCAGAGGACTGAACAGCTGAAAGATCAGCAGAATGTTGAGTGCTGCCTTTATTTTTTCCATCTTCTTATTGTTTGCACTGCTATAATCAAGTCACTATTAAATTTAAAACAAATTCTTAGTGCATTTGATTCTATTTTGCTCTTTAAAGAAAGACTGCTTCCTGTATCTGTTTTATCAGCCATAATAGGAGTCTGCCTGTGCCAATTTTCCATGAATACCTGGATTGCGGTTTCAGCAGTTGCAGATATAATACTCAATCCTTTTTCAAGTTTTTTTGCTCTCGTTTGTTTGTCAAACACAAAAACTTAGATAAGATACGAGGGAAATAAGCTGGCTTGAATTTTACTGTCTTTTTGTTAACTTTTCCAATGCTCATCTCTAAGCTACAAAAATACCCATCAGTTACACTGCCACCATACTGAAATTCTCAGATGCCAAGAGATTTGATCCCCATGCACAGCTTTCTTGGCCATCATCTGACAGTAGTAGTAACCAGAAAACATGTCCAGAATTCTTCAAGCTACAGTAAAACATGGAGACCTAGCCTCTAACATTTAGAGAAGGAAGGCCATGACTGTTGTAGTGCCTGCAGAATTTAATATTTAGGAGACGTTAGAGTTTGAAGCTGATTGAACCAACACTGCTCAGTTCCTAGGAGGAGTCCTCATCACATGATGAGGCTTCTTCTTGGGATACTGGGAAAATCTAGAACAGGCTAAAACAATGGGCATCACAGTGACTCATTTATGGTGGTCAAGCTATAGTTTAACCTTTACTGCACAGGGATTCAAGGCAGCAAAGCCACATGCATTACTAGGCTGAGAGTCCTACATGGGAATCAAAATATGTCAAGGGTGCAGTTCACCATGAATGAGGACAATGCATCATATGTCAAACACTAAAACAGCACAAAGTTACAGTGCAAAAAGTTCTGTGGGCCCAAATTGCAGAGGACAAGTGGTAAGAATCTTCTCTACTGATGGGGTGGCAGGGCACCTAGATGGTAGCAGAACTGCCTGGCATGCGTGACAGTATGTGTTTGAAAGGAGCAAACTCCAGAGCCCTGGTTCAACCACTGGGCTTCCAATGTTTTGCACAATGTAAAATGACCAGGCACTATGCAACTGATGGGATTAACACAGGAGGACAGAACACTAGTCATAAACAGGCAGTGGGTCCAAGCTTAAACCTTCATTAGGGGGAAAAAGGCAACACAGAAATCAGCGGAGACACATCCCAAACAACCTCATAAAAACAGACCTTGGGTACATATTTGGTCTTCTGATCCTTTACTTGCTTCACATTTATACCATCCTGAGCCAGGATTTACCACGAAAATCAGAAAATAGTCACTGTGCCAGCCACCCTCCAAAATCTTCCTTATAGTAAAGCATGCTTTCTATAGTTACTGATATGAAATAATGGCATTTATGAATCTTTCACACTGTACACCACTTGCAGGCATTAAAAACTGTGCCACACTGACTTATGATGCTCACTATGCTTCACTGTTGCAGTAATAACCTTTGTGATTTCCTACCACTGAAAACCTTGGCGAGTCAGAATACCAGAGACTGGATTCTTTCTCCAGGCCTAACACCCTCACATCAGGACATCCAAGGATAAATGGTTACTGGCCGGCAACACTACCTCACTTCCTTCTTGCTGTTGAAGCCCAAACAAATCAGTGTTATGAACTTCTGAACGGGCAGATGGCATCCCCCATGCTACTGTTTGAGTGGGGATGGCAAAAGTCTGGATGCAGGTTGGGTAAGAGCTCTCCTGGCCTGCACCAGTCCCTACAGATGAAATAGCCAATATTAAGCCCAAGTCAATACATAAGAAGACACCCGTTTGCTTGCCCTGGTCTAAGCTCCCCTTCCCCCCACAAGACCTAATCAAGTTACCAGAGTACCTCATGGAGGTTATGAGATCTGGAGAGCTTGGCCCTAATAAGGAACTTGCACCAGGAGCTGCTTATCCTAAAAGAAAAAGGGTTTCACCTCAGGAGTCATTTGATTTATACGGCTCAGATGAAGATGAACTTGCATACATGGACCAAATTTCTACTGTGTCATATGCCCACTCAGAAGACACCACTGCTTCAGCATCACCACCTAAGGACTTATTCGTTGGGAAGACACTACATAAGATGAGCCTTTTCGGTTGGGAAGTCCAGGATTACCTTCAATTGAAGAGGAGGGTCACGAAGTTACTCAGTTTGCTTAAGAATAAGCCCCTGTCTATTCCTCCAGTAATACAGGAAGCAGATTATGTAACGGAAGAGAAAACCCCGGCAAGCTAAACACCCAGCCCCCCCTGATCAATTCTGTACCTTTACAGGAATCCTGTAGCAGATCCTGAGATGACATTCTCAGGGCCCAAGAGAGCCACAGGTCACACATCTTAAGAATTCCTTATTAAATGATAAAGGGAGAACTCTTGACATATTTGGCAAGAATGTCTTTACTTTGACTATTCTAACCAAGACAGGGCTAAAAGGTCAATTTTATATGGTTAAATTCCAAGAATCTCTACTGGAACAAATGAAACAGTGAATTGATGGGACAGAGGACAAAGCTCTACAAAAAGAGTTGCTAGACTTGCTCAACAGCACTCTTGGCAATATGGCGTTGATGCTCAAGAAGCATTAAGCAGGGCAGCTTCCACAGGGTTGGTCATCAGGAGACAGTACAGTTGTGTACACCGACCATAAATGTAGATGTTCAAGTGTCTTCACTGTTGCAGTCATGACTGTAGGGTTCTCCCCTGCCGGCAGGCAGCCCTCGGTCAGCCAGAATCCCAAAGTTTGGGTCCGGCGTCGACTGTTCAACCATGCTCCCTGACGTCAGAGTGCCAGGAGTACAAAGCTGACAGCCGATGCCATCTTCTCCAGTTTTTCTTGCCCCAGATGTCAGGAGTCCCAAAATGAAAAATGGCCCATAACCTATGCAAATACACCTCAGAAGAATGGTGAAGAAAGGAACTACACAAAAGTAAAAACAAGAGGGGACAGGAGTGAGGGAAATCCAGACTGCAACAGTGAAGACACTCGAACATCTACATTTATGGTAGGTGTACACAACTGTACTATGTTCATCGTGTTTCACTGTTGCAGTCATGACTGTAGGGTAGAATCCCAAAGCTGAAAGAAAGGGAGGTGGTCATAATGAAGAAGGGGCGGCTAAAAGGCCCTGCAAGACTGCCGAGGCAAAGCCTGCCCTAGACTTAGAGTATAGAGGTAGACTGTAGTGCTCAGAAAAAGTATGCACTGAACTCCAAGTTGCAGCTTCCAAAATGTCTTTGGTAGGAACTCCTCTGAGGAAGGCCGCAGAAGTGGCAGCAGCTCTGGTGGAATGAGTTCGTATACTCCCTGGGATTTGCTTTCCATGGTGTGAATAACAAAATCTGATTCCATGAGCAATCCATTTAGAAATGGTCTGTTTTGAAATGGCTTTACCTTGGGAACTAGAAGCATAAGAAACAAACAATTGTTCTGATTTTCTGATGTCCTTGGTTCTGCCCAGGTAAAAACGTAGCTGCCTGTGTACATCCAAGGAATGCAAGATCCTTTCCCCTTTATTTTGAGGAGTGGGGAAAAAGGTTGGCAAGTGGATAGTTTGATTTAAAGCCACTTTGGAAACCACCTTAGGCATGAAAGTAGGATTAGTCCTCAAAGATACCCTGTCTTGATGAAAAATAATATATGGTTCCACAGCCATAAGAGCTTGCAATTCTGAAACCCTCCTGGCAGAGGTTAGGGCTAACAGAATAGCTGTCTTCCAAGATAAAAACTTGATGTCCGAAGAAGCAGCAGGCTCAAAAGGAGGCAAAGTTAGTTTTTCCAAAACATAGTTGAGATCCCAAGCAGGAATGGGAGGAGATCTAGGTGGCCTTAAGTTCTTAGCTCCTCTGAGAAACTGTCTCATGAGCTGGTGGGAAAAGATGGGAGGGTCCGTATTATAATGAGCAGAAATAGCAGAGGCATGTATCTTTATGGAAGAGAAAGAGAGACCCTTATGTAAGAGGTCTGTCAAGTAGAGTAAGATTAAAGTAATGTTAGGAAGAAGAGGATCAGAATCCTGAGCCTGCATCCAGGAACAAAATCTTTTCCATTTCCCTGCATAAGATTTTCTAGTGCTAGGATGTCTAGCTTCTAAAATGACATCCATAACCTGCTTGGGTAGTAAAGAAGAAATCAAAGGTCCTGGATTAACCAGGCTGCCAGGCAGAGAGTTCTGACATGAGTGTGTAGAACCTGACCCTGATGTTGGGACAGAAGGTTCGGAGACGGAGGTAAAACCAGGCATAGGTTTTTCAGCGTTGGATACCAAAACTGCCGAGGCCAATTTGGAGCCAGCAAGATTATCATCTTGGGCTTGTCCTGTTTTATCTTCAATAAGACCCGTGGAAGAAGAGGAAGAGGCGGAAAGGCATATCCCGAGAGGTTCCTCCAACTGAATGACAGGGCATCCACTTTCCAAGCTTTTCTGTTAAAAGTCCTGGTGCAAAATTTCTGTAGTTGATGATTGAGATGGGATGCAAAGAGGTCTATGTGAGGACATCCCCAGACTGCTGTTATCCTGAATATTTTGATGTCCAGCATCCATTCGTGTGGATCCGAAAGGTTTCTGCTCAGACTGTCTGCTAGGAAGTTTTGTTTCCCTGGTAGGAACTGAGCTTGACGATCCAGATTGTAAGCTAGAGCTGTGTTCCATAAATCCATGGCTAGTCTGCAAAGGGGGTAGGAATGAGATCCCCCTTGCTTGTTTATGTACCACATAACTGTGTTGTCTGTCCGTATTAGTAGTTGTCCTGTTTGTAAAAGATTCCTGAAGGCCAATAGAGCTTTCTGAACGGCTAACATTTTCCTTTAAATTGATATGCAGGTGCTTCTGATCCTTTGTCCAAAGGCCCTGCAGGCAGTTGTCCTGAAAATGGGCTCCCCAAGTATAATCCGAGGCGTCCGTGGTTAGAATCTTTTGAGTGGCAGGAGGTAGACAGAAGGGTTTCCCTTTGTTTAGGGCACACGCCCTGGACCACCAAAGAAATTCCTTTTGAAGGCAAGGAAGGACGGAGATCAGTATATGTCTAAACTGTGGCAATGCTGAGACCATACACTTTTTAGGTATCACTGTATTTTCCTCATGTGTAGTCTTGCATATGGTACGAGAAGGATGCAGGAGGCCATGTAACCCAAAGCCTGCAGGAATTTCCTTGCAGATAGTGGAGTTAAAGTTGCCAAGGTTTCGAAAATTGAAGCCAGCTGTAATTGTTTTTCGGATGTCAGAAATGCCATCTGGGTTGTAGTGTTTAGAAGAGCACCCAGAAAAGTTATGTGTTGTGATGGTGTCAAATTTGACTTTATGTTTACAGAGAATCCCAGGAACTTGAGGAGGTTCTGTACAAATTCTAGATGCTGGAGTAAGACATCCTTGCTGTCTGCCTGAATTAGACAATCGTCCAGATAAGGGTAAATTTGAATTCCCTTGAGTCTGCAGTAAGCTACTACTGGAGCCAGGCATTTGGTGAAGACCCTGGGCGCAGTAGACAATCCAAAGGGCAGCGCAGAGAATTGAAAGTGCCTCGATCCGGCTTTGAACCAGAGGTATTTTCTGCGATCCTGCCTGATGGGAATGTGTAAATATGCCTCCTTCAAATCCAAAGTTACCATCCATGAATCCTTGGACAGCATTGGAAGTAGCTGCTGTAGAGTAAGCATCTTGAATTTTGGAATCTCTAGAAAGGTGTTCAAGACCGACAGATCCAGTATGGGTCTCCATGAGTTTTGCTTCCTTGGGACTAGAAAGAGCCTCGAGTAAAAACCTTTTCCCATCTCTGAAAGTGGAAACAGTTCTATGGCATTCATAGTCAAAAGAGCTTCCACCTGGTTTAAGGCCTCCGTCCATTGATGCTTTGAAAGGTCTGGCCATCCGCTTGGCCTTGGCAAGGTATGAAAATGGAATTTGTAACCTCTTAAAATCACATCCAAAACCCACTTGTCTTGGGTTATTTGAGTCCAATTTTGATAAAAAAAGAGAGTTTTCCTCCGAGAGGGGCTTCCAGGCAAGAAGTTCCTGTAGCCCAACAGAGGGAGTCATTGAGTTTGTTTCCTTTGAATTTGTGACCTGTCCTCTCCTAGGGGTGGAAGCAGTCCACTGTCTTGGTCTGTAAGAGGCTTGAGTTTGAGGCCTTCCTCTGGAGCGTCTATATCTACCCCTCTGAGGCCTGTCTGAAGAGGGAAAGGACCAATTTTTTGAAGGCCAATTCCTGCTAAATCTAGGTGGCTGTACTTGTAAGAAATCTTTAACTGTTTGCATGGATTTCGCCTTAGCCTCCATCTTTTTAATCACCTCTTCAACTTTTGATCCAAACAAAACATTATGCTGAACAGGAGCATCCAATAATTTAGCCTTTACTTGTTCAGGCAAATTTTGTTCCTTTAGCCATGCATGCCTTCTAATGACTGTGCCAGAGGCCGCAGCCCTACAAGAAGCCTCTAGGGCATCAAATCCACAATGTAAACCATGCTTCCCAACTTGTTCAGTGGTATGCAATAAGTCATGTAATTCCTTATCTGCACAGGCAGAAATAGAAGAAAGTTTTTGTTTTAAAACAGACAAGAGAAATTGCTGGTATTTCAGCATATGAAACTAACAGTTTAAAGCCCTAATAGACAAAGTAGCAGAAGTGTACACCTTTTTGCCCCATCTTTCTAAGGATCGAGAATCCTTTTCAGTAGGAATGGGATTTTTGGCAGAAGCGGCCTTAACTCCCTTAGGACCCTGAGAAATGGTTTCAGGGTCAGCAGAAGGGTTCTTGTATAAAAACTGGTGGGAATCAGGAACCCTGTAATATCTATCAGGCTTAACAGGAGCAGGAGGAAAGGAGTCAGGGGTTAACTTAGCCTCCGAAAAGGCATCATCCACAATATCCAAAACAGGAGGAATAGCCAGGGGTCTATGTTGGGGAAGAAGAAGAAAATCCCTTAGTCTTTTCTTAGATTCCGAATACTCCTGTCCTTCCCAGTGGAAATGTTCCCTCATTTCATGCAAAGTTTCCCCAAAAGAGAAATCCTCGGGGAGAAGCTGAAGGAATGGATTCCTCAGCATCAGAATCCTCATAAGAGGGGAAAGAATATTCCTGGTCAGAAGAAGAAACTGAGGAAACAGAGGCCTGATCAGAAGAATCATAATAAACATCCTGCCTTGGCCTTTTATCTGGAGGGGGATGTGAACCCCTAATCATAGTAAGTAAATCTTCCGCCATCTTGAGTAACTGTTTCTGTGACTTGGGAGCCGGTTCAGAAGAGGCCTGTGTTGCAGTCTTTGATTTAGGAGTCTTTGCCTTTGTCTTTGGCTTTGCCTTTATTAGGAGCTGAGTAGGCCTGAAAACCCCTTCGGAAGCCGGTACCTGCACAGCGGCTCCGGACCCATCCAAAGGAGCATTGTCCGAAGGTCCTGCAATAGAAATATTTAAAGGCCTGGTTGGCTCCTCATGAAAGTCCGTTTCGGCCATCGGTTCTGAAATGGCCGACAAGGGCTGCAAAAGCGCCTCACTGACGACGGTCGAACCTGAAGCTGGCTCCGCTTGTGCGCTATCATCAGATTTGGACCTCGGAGGTCTGTCTTTATCCTTGCAATGTTTGTGAACTCCGGTAGCTGGAACTGTATCCGACTACATTTTGTAGTTAAAGCGCCTACCGAAGTAATGAAAAGCAAAATCGCACCTTCGCTTAATTGTACGTTGATTAAATCTAGCACAAAACCGACAACTAGCTACGTCGTGGTCAGGGCCTAAGCAAGGAATACAGTAAGAATGAAAATCCTTATGAGGTATTTGCTTCCCACATGAAATGCAATTAACTTTTTCTGACATCGGAGTGGAGCAAGAAAAAAGTTTCCCCAACGGGGTACTTAGCTTTGAATGGAGAAGAAAATCTTTGGACTGAAGTTTATCAGGAAAAAATCGGCAGGAGTCAGCCGACCGGCAATTGTGAACTGCTAACACCGCACGGCAAGAAAGACTGGAGAAGATGGCGTCGGCTGTCAGCTTTGTACTCCTGGCACTCTGACGTCAGGGAGCATGGTTGAACAGCCGACGCCGGACCCAGACTTTGGGATTCTGGCCGACCGAGGGCTGCCTGCTGGCAGGGGAGAACCCTACAGTCATGACTGCAACAGTGACACACGATGAACATATGCCTGACAGCAGTTCCTACCTGATCATGTACAAGCAAAAAAATACCTGTCAAATCTATCAATAAACCTGAGAAAGGTACATCTACTTCCTTCTACCAGAGTAACGTTTCTGGAGGCAGTGTTGGACTCCAAGCTGTAAAAAGCCTTTCTGCCACAGGAAAAGACAAGTCTTCTCTACCTGGTATTTTCAAATGATGCACCAGGAATTAGCCACTGTCACAGAACTCAGTATTCTGGGACACATGGCATCTTGCATTTTGATGATATGCTTGGCTAAACCACTCGAGGAAAATCTAGTGGCATCTAAAAAACATGCGGTGCCAAGGTCTGCAAACTAAACCAAGGAATTCTCAACTGTTCAAACAGGACCCAAGTAATAATTACAGACTTCCGGGACACTGCTTGGGGTGCCCACCAAGGGGAAACGAGGGTACAAGGCAGGTGGGGAGTGGCCACTGATAAAGAAACATTACTTCATGGCATTCAAAACAAAAGGGGGAACCGCGGCATTCTGGTGATAACAGACATCACACTACAGTGATGTGGTACATCAACAAACAGAATGGCACACACTCCTACCCCCCACCCCCAAGATGGGCATGATACTTTGTGAGATGGCAGAAGAGATGGGACTGTATTTACTGGAACACAACTGCCACGATACAGAAAACAACTCGACAGACTCACACAAATGCATGCTATGAAGATCAGTTTTCCACGGACTCACAGACAAGAATGGTGTGCTCGAGGTAAGCCTACTCGTCTCAAAAGAAACAGGCAGATAAACATTTTTTATTCAAGGACCCAGGTACTGCAGTCTGGAGGACGGATGTCTTTTCCTTTCCTGAACATGTTTATTAATATATGCTCTCTCTCCTCTGCCAACTCATTTTCAAGGTAATTCAAAAGACTGGGTAAGACAGAACAAGGGTGATCCTGACAGCACTTTCTTGGTATAGACAACAATGGTTCTCTATGCTCTACAGCACAGCCAAGAAGAAATCTGGAATGCTGCCAATGGAGGTGAATCTTGTCATGCAGAACAGGGGGAATCACCATACACTGGCAGCCCTAAAGACTAAGCGACCCAGCACTAGAAAAATCATAAATCTCAAAATGGACAGTTCTCCCACTGTTGCAACACATCAACAGCCCTTGCAAGCTTAACTGCCCTAGTCTTATCCTACCCTGCAGAACTCTGCTCAAAAGGACTCTCATTCTCTTCTATTAAAATACATGCCACTTCCATTTTGGCCTTTCTGCTTACTTGCCTACATGAGTACCCATCTTTGTTGTCTCAGCCGACCCTAAAGCAATTTCTCAAGGGTGTTGTCTACCACACCACCACTAGGAGGGTATCTCTCCCCCTTTCTGGGACCTGAACTTTGTGGTACAAAAGATGAATCTACCACGCTTCAATCCTGCTGCCTCCACTGACCTCAAGTTCACCACATGAAAAACTGCCATTTTCATGTCTCTCTTCAGCTAGGAGAATTTCAGAACTATTAAACAGCAAAGATGTGGTACAAGTTCCCAGAACGTAACTAGTAATCCAGAATTAGGCACCGGAGACCAGCAGTTCCAACACACAACTGATTTAATGTTCAAACACAGCAAAAGGAACACACATCCACAAATAAACACTGAAAAAAAAAACACTTCCCCTTACGTTTTTGTCTCATAGAACTTCATCAGATGGGGGGGCTGCTGGTCTCCGGTGCCTAATTTTGGAGAATTTCAAAACTACAGGCATTCATTTATAAGAAATGATCCTTTCTAATCTATTACAAAATAAATTTTCCCGCAGAACAATGGATTCCTTATGCCCAAAGCAGTTTCTGAAGTCAAAACCAAACTACTTACTTTTCTCTAACCCCAGACTACAGGTTAAAGAGCACTGCATTCCTTGGCTGTCTGAAGACAGCTTATATTTTATTTAAACAATAAAAAAAAAATAAAAAACATAAAACAGGACATCTAATAAATTATGTACATACTTTGCTTAAAAAAAAAAAAAAAAAAAAGCCCATCAGTAAACAGACCATCTCAAAATGAATGTCTCAAGGTACATAACCGTCTGTTACAAACACCCAGGTAAAAAGGATGCTTGATCACGTTAGGACTTAATCAGGGGTAGAGCAAGAACTCCTACCACCTTCTTCAGAGAGGTGCCCACCAAGTCCATATTACAGGTACCTGGTCCCAGTACACACTTTCTCCAAACGCAATTTGGCTTTAGCTTCCAGGGGTAGGTCAGGATTTGCCTCTGCTGTCCTGTAGGGTCTCATCTCCTAAGCCTTTACATCCTGCCACCCCTACCATATAGCTCTGGGAATCCACTTAACAGTTATTACTTCAGCAATGAAGCACAATTAACATAGTGTAGCTGTGTCTCTACTTATGTTAATGTCTCTACAGTGGTACAGTAACTATTCAAACCCTCTACTCCCCTTGTTGCTCTGTCTGAGTTGGATTGGGTGCCACACTACACCTCCCAGTGGGTTCCTTCTTTCATACCTAATTAGCTCCTCCCCAGTATTTGATAGCTTCCCCTTCTGGGGATGGTTCTGGGCAGGTTGTGCTGCCTGCTATGGGCAAGGTGAATGGGGCTCCAGTGCTGGAGGCAAAAAAGACCTGAGGTAATGGTTCTCGGGCCAAAAAAACTTTATCCTTGGACATCCTGACATCAGATTTTATGGCATTCACTGGGCCTGGGGAAGGGATCAAGTCTCTGATATTTGGGCCATCCAAGAGCTTCAATGACAGAAAATCCCAAAGGTTAATATGGCAACAGTGAAGACAAACATTTCTGGTAAACGGATGCACAAATATACTAACCTGACCACAGAAACAGATTACTTGAGGTTAAGGCATCAAACACAGGAATTTTACAATGTACATGATTCAAATGACAAGAGCAGTGGAAAGGAAATGGGAGCACAGAATCTAGGTATGCCCACAAAGCATGGTTCAGATATCACATAGAGTGCTTTTAGAAGAGAGTATGTGTTAAACTCAGATGCTAGTGAAAATTCAGAGGTTTACTTAGCTATGAATATCAACGTAGAAAATCACCCATGAAACACTGCTGCAAACCTTCAAAGTTGATGGCTGCGCAGATATGGGCCTCAATCCCCTTTAATCCCCTTTCCAACAGGGCTTGGAGTGGTGCAAGAGCCTTGAAGCTTCATCTCAGATGGAATAATGCATACATCCCTCTCAAGCCACAGCAGCTGTGAAAGGGATGCAAGCTTGAATACAAGCACCCAAAATAGTAAAACTAGCACAAGAGAGGCCCGCACAAGGACCTGAAATTATATCAAGCCGTGTATTCCATGACGGTGCACATCTATAATTATTCTGACATGCCTCACCATGCAAACAACAAATACAGATCCAATGGAAAAGACTGGGTGGGAGTGGGAGGGCCTGCTCAACTGTCAAGTCTTCAGCTGTGTGGGAATCAAAAGAAGCGGACTCTCTGGGTGCTGAATTCAACTTCAGCACTTGCACAAGGGGAACATGAGGGCCCACTCTGAGCTCAATGATAAAGCAGGCATATTCATGCAAGGAAGGTGGGACAAAAGGCTAAGCTCACAAAAGATACTGTTTGAAAGGAGTACAACAGGTTTCTCCAATGTATTCCTCAACTTCACGGCCCTTTTCCTCCCTATTTACATTGTCCTATGTAAAGCAACAACAATAAAGCATTTACAATTTTTATAATTCCCCTTACTTCTGTAACAGAAGCCTACCTTCTCATACTGTGATGGTTTCACTTACAAAATGATTCTCTCACGTTTGAATAAAGCTTGCTGGAGTCGCCCAATTACTGACATCGAGGCCAGGCAGTGCAGGTACTTTTTTTTTTAATCAGTTCCCTCCCCCAAAGTGACATCACCACAGCCATCATCTAATTCTAACTAAAATAATAAGACCCACCCATTCTGTGATGTCACGGCTCCCTTGTCCTTCCCTCAGCCTGAGTGCTGTTCATTTTATTCAGTAGTAGTGTAGTAACACCGATGTTTGGAAACAGAAATTTGGTATGCATACTTGTACATTCTGCACGGCAAATGATACTTAGGTGGTGTACTGCTTGCATACTTCTCTGTTGTATTTGCACCAGATACTGCTAGTGTACAGTGCGGGAATAGAAAGATTAAAAAATTACCCTGGTATCAGAGGTGGCAATGCAACATATTCATAGTGGCTTAATATGAGAGTAGCTCTAAGCAAGCACCATGTGAAACCTCAAGCACCTAGAATTATTCAGTGCAGCTTCCACACCTTAAGTCTGAAAATGAATTCACATACTCGCATGAACAGGAGTAGCTGCATATTGATGGCTAAAGGTGTATGGGCATGTCGGGTGGTTACTACATTGCAAAACTGGTATGTAATAGTGGAGATATTTGGAAGGCATGAGCAAACACACCAGTATATTAAAGTCATAGCACCAACTGAACTGGAGGCTGGCAAATAGATTTAGTAAGGGATTTTGTCCATGCACAAATATTTCAACAGTGATTCTTTGCAGTGGCATCCATTATCTGATTCAAGGTAAGTTAACTTTGATGTCCTTGATTTAAAAAAAAATCAATAAAAAATGTACTTTGTTATAAGTGACTTATGGACACAAGAAAAAGAAAGGGGAAAATATAGCAATGTGGTTTGTATGTACAAAGACAAATACAGGGACACTGCAAAAGGTTTTTTTTTTGCAAACCAACCAGTGGAGTAAAAACATATGAAGGCAAACACTGCATACCAACACACTTTGCACATGTAAATCTCAATTTTTAACAAGGTGGAAGCATGAAGTGATACCTTAACACTTAAACTAATAAAGATCTAAACTGGTTAATAATATAAATGTTTTATTCTTTAGCTACTTGGTGCAAGACCTTACTGGATGTGATTGCAGTCAAGTAAGGCCATGGTTATAGTGCAGCAAAAAAGTGTCCCCTCTAACAAAGGAAATGCTAGAGCAAAGATTAAATTACATGAGTCAAGCACCCTGCTGAGATCTGCCAATCAATGGAATTACCAGGTCAAATTACCCTCAGGACTTTTGACAGCTAGGGAAGCCAAGTGTTATGGGGAGGGGAGAAATAAATGGACTGGAATTCATTGTCTCACAAATTAGTGCCATTTAAACTAAATTAGAAAAAAAGGCAGCAGTAAACAGCACTTTGAGTGTGTTCTGTGGCATTTGCACTGTTTCTGTTTTAAGTAGTCATCCAGCAGCAGGGAATGTTATAGTTTCATAGTTTAGTACTAGGCTATCTGCCCTGGGGCATTTGCAAGCCTAGCCATAGTGATGTGGCTTTTGTCACCCCATGAAATGGTACAAAAATGTACAGAATAAATTTAGAATACTGTGCCCCTGTCTAGCAGTGACACAGATGTGACCCCTGGGGGTAAACTTACGATCTCCCATCCACTCATCAAGATTTCTCTTGAGTCAGTGAGGGGCTCTGCCTAATATGAACTGGGATTTTGTTCCAAAGCATGGGAAGCCTCTGGGTTATGAATCTATCCCTCCAGCATGTCCTATTCATACTTGTGCCGAGGTTTAAGTCTTTAGCTCTCGTGGTCCTGATGGATTTGGATTTTTTGAGGTGGAGCATGTCCATCAGATCCTGATTGGACACGGCCTTGTACGTCAGGCAGAGATCACCTCTGAGCAGGCGGTATGCTACTGAATAGAGCTGAAGTTTCTTTAGTCTGGCAGAATAAGACATATGTTGGAGACCCTTGATCCTCTTGGTGAGGTACTTTTGTGGTCTTTCCAGCTGTTGCAAATGCTGGGTGAGGTACATACCAAATGGGGCATTGTACTCAATCATGGGTCTGATGAGGGAGGAGTACAGGGGTACAATGACATCCTTGGATCTGGATGTGAATCCCTTCATGATGAGGTGTGCAAGGTAGAATGTTTTTCTAACCACTTTGGCAACGTGGGTGTCAAATGAGAGGTCGCTGTCGACTTGGGTCCCTAGGTCTCTGATTACTTTTTCCGTACTCAGTGGGTTGCTGTCTATGTGATAATTTGTGGGTACTTTGTTTTTCCCAAAGGGGATGACTATACATTTTTTGGCATTTAGTTTAAGGCCGTGACTTCTGCACCAGTTGTACGTTTCTGTGAGGCCTTTTTGTAGGATGTGTGTGTCCGCTGGTGTATCGACTATGGCGCCTAGTTTGCAGTCATCTGCGAACTTTGTCAGCCACAGCCCTCCCATGTTTGCTTTAACATCTGAGAAATAAATGCCAAACAAGAGGGGTCCCAGGACAGATCCCTGTGGGACACCACTTGTGGCTGGCTGAGTCTGACATTGCTCCAGCGATTTTAACTTTATGGGTTCTGTCCTTTAGCCAGTTTGCAACCCATCTAGTGACATAAGGGTTTATGTTTAAGCTGTTGAGCTCATCTATGATGCCTGAGTGGGGTATTGTGTCGAAGGCCTTAGCCAAGTCCAGGTAGGCTGTATGGACTGCTTTGCCCTCATCAATGGCTCTAGTGACTGTTTCGAAAAAGTCAACCAGGGTCAAAAGGCAGGATCTGCCCTTTACAAAGCTGAACTGGGTGGGGTCAAGTGTCTCTAGGTCCCCTGTGTCTCTGTTTATGAGTTCCATAATGATTCTTTCCATAGCTTTGCAGACCAGGCTGGTTAAGCTTATGGGGTGGTAGTTCCCAGGGTCTGTAGAGGTACCACCTTTGTGGAGTGGGACCGCTGTTGCTGTACGCCAGTGTTCAGGCACATATCCTGTAGTAAGGCTAAGGTTAAATAGCATTTTTATGTGCTGGTTTAGCTCCTCTTGGAGTTCACGTAGCACGCAACCCGGGATACCGTCAGGGTCCCATTGATGCTGTGTTTTTAGCTTTGTTGAGGGCGGTTCTCACTTGGACATCTGAGATGACAGGGAGATTACATTCAGCTGGGATAAGTATTTCTTCTTTTGGGGGTGAGGGAGGGGAGAAATTTGCACTGAACCTGTCAGCCAGAATGTTGGCAATATCTGTGGGTTCAGTGTATTTTTGTTGTTGTGAACTAACTCTGAGCATACCTGAGGGTTTCCAGGTTTCTAACACAGCTGAAGAAGGCTTTGTGGTTATCTTTAGTGTCCTTAGCGATTTTTCTCTCAAAGTTGGTCTTGGATGTTTTATGAGAACGTAGTTTTCTGCTAATGTTGATCAGAGATGTCTTCCCTTTATGGGATTTTGCTCTGATGTGCAGTAGCTTCCTTCTTTTGTTATACAATTTGTTAATGGCTGAGGTCCACCAGACAGGGCGCTTGCCTTTGGCGGAGAGGGACTTGGATTTATTTGGGATTGCATGATCCATGCATTCTTGGAGATGTCCATAGAAAGCATTTGTGAAGGATTCGGCATTGTGGGATGTGGTATCCACTGGCCCAGTGGGCTTAAAGGATACCATCTCAGTCTTAAGAAGAGTGAAGTCTGCTTTTGAGAAGTTTTTCACTGTGGTCTTTTGTGCTGGGGGTGGAGGTGGGATATGTACATCCAGGGTGATTAGTTTGTGGTCAGATCTCACTAGTGAGGGGCATACCACTGGTGTGGAGCATTTTGTCCCCATGTTTGTGATGATCAGGTCTAGTATATTATCTCCCCTAGTGGGAGAGGTGACTAGTTGTTCCAGTACATTTGAATTTATGAATTCCAGGAACCTTTGGGCTAGGGTGTTAGGGCTAGAATAATGTACCCAATCTATGCTTGGGTAGTTGAAGTCTCCCAGTATGATGGTATTTTGTGATACATTCATATCCTCCAATGTCTTCAGGAAGGCTGAGTGGGGTTCCTGAGATTGGGAGGGTGGTCTGTAACATGCTACCAGTTGTATAGCAGTTTGCCTATGGTTAGTTGCACCTGTATGGTCCCTGATGCTTCATGTGTTGCTACTAACCTGGAGGTGTCAGGTGTCCTTGATGAATATGAACACTCCCCTCCCTTTGTGGTTCGGCCCGGGTTTTGGGGCGAAAAGCATGTCTGAGGTATAGCCTGGTAGCGCTGGGGTGCTCTCAGGAGCCTTGAACCAGGTTTCAGTTACTGCACAGACTTCGATGTTCTCCATGCTGAGGAGTGCATCGAGTGCCTGCATCTTGAGATTTAGACTTCTGGCACAGAGCAGCATTACCTTTAATTTTTTTCCATTTTTGTTTTCTAAGGAGGTGGGTGTGTCTTTTGAGCCTTGCCTAAAAAAGGCACTACGGGGGTGGCAAGAGTCTTAGCCAATATCCGGAAGCCCAGTGGTGACAGGTGTAAGCCATCCCTTACGACGCAGCGTGGCTTGTCCAACATGTCATCCCAGGCAGACAGACATTGGATCCCCTTAGAATGACACCAGTACTTGAGCCAATTATTAAAGCTGATCATCTTGTCTTTGTATTGTGGCATCATTCTTGGTGAAGGCAAGATGCTGCTCAGGGTCAGGGTCATACCAGCCTGGGCTACATAATCGGAGAGCTCCTCTATGTCTCTTTTCATGTAGTCCAGGGAGGTACGTCTCAGGTCATTCACGCCAGCATGGACAATGACGGAGTCATATTTGTACTTGCTTTGGAGTGACCTGAGTGCGTGTGTTATGTGGCGGATCCTAGCTCCAGATAGGCAGCTCACAGTCACCCTCTCCTTATTCAGCCTGGTGTCTGACTATAGAGTCACCTATTACTAGTGTATCAGGCATGGTGTTTGACCTTAAGGGCTGTGATTGGTTGACACACTGATTTATTGAAGTATGTGTTGCATGTGTTTTGTTTTGAGGTGGTGAATTTTTGGATGTCTGCTTTGGGGGCCCCTGTTTTGGTAAGTTTTTTATTAGAGCCTCTGAGTACGTCTGTGTTTTTATGTGTTTGGTTTGCAGTTGTGGTAGGTCTATGTGGGACTGGGTTTGTTGTGTGTGTGGTTACCATCTCCTCCTGTCTGGTCATGCCAGCCCCGAATTGAGAGAGTTCAGCCTCCAGTTTGGCTAAATAGTTGCCTCTCTCACATGTATTTGTGTTTGTTGGGAGGAAGAGAGGGTTGTCTGTGTACATGAGAGAATTGTAGCATTGTCTCAAGATACCCAGATTAACCAGCTGAACTGGAGAGGATGCCAGTAATCTACCACTCGACATGCTAGAACAGTATAAGGGAGTGCTGTGCCTTTAAGGGAAGTGGATATTCACAGGGGTGGTAGGTGGATGTAGTGCTTTACTTAGTATGAGAGTGCTTACTTAGTAGAGAAGTTTTGAGAACAAGTGCTAGGCTTATAATATAGTGAGTAGTCTGATTATACTAAGAGTAGAGCTACTTACACTGTTTTGTTTAACTCAGTACTTTGTATGCATGCAACACCTATGAAATGACAGGAACTTTAGGCAAACGGAGGCCTGCATGATGTAACATTTTTGAGCTAAACAATGATTTCTGGGATACTGGATGGCAACCCGATTTATCCAAACCACGTCAATATGCCAGCCTCCAGGTGGTCAGAGTCTGGAATTACATATAAAAATATTTAAAATCCTGTAAATAATCCCAGAGTGCTGTTAAAGTGTAGGAAACATCATGCCATGATGTTTTAAACATGTTTGAGTCTGTGGGTGCGGTACTCCTTTAAGGAAAAGGGGATGTGTCTATTGGGAGTCCTTTTGCAATCAGTTGACAACTGCAAGAATAATCTCACTAGACAGACACCACATGGCCTGGGAAGAGATACAATTCAACAAAACATACATATGTGATAGGGAAGGGACTGTCCATTTCCCACTCTCCTGTGCCTTTACCTGCTTACTCTTCATATCTATGGTTGGAATGGTGCTCAGGACACTCCCCTTTCACAATCAGTAAACTGGCAATAAGATCTTTAACCTCTTCAAAAATAATGCACATTACACTCCTCTCCCCACAGAGTACAATTTGTGGATATGGAGGTACTAGCTTGCACAGGTATACCCTGAAGGTCCGAGTGCTTTTTTGGCAATGGGCACAGGAACTCTCCCTACAGTGCATCTTCAAATTCGCAGCCAAACTGCGTGTGTGCAAAGAATTCTTGAAGTGAGGGAACGAGGCACATCTTCCAAACTAATGTGCCAACAGCAGCCCCCCCCAGTGCAGGAGCTACATACTGCAAAATATCAACACAAGGCCCTAAAACCAGGGGGATCCTTACTGCAGCCAACTGATAAGGCTCCCTTAAACTAAGATTCGGATATGCATCCTTCCCAATTACACATGGAAATCAGTAAAAGTCCCGCTGGATAAGGGAACTCCAAGAGAGCACTTGAGGATTTGCCCCACTGTCCTGGAGGCCTCATGCTGCAGCAGCAAGGACACGAAGGCTTGTACATAACAGCAAGGGTTTCAGTTCTTCTCTACAGGTCCTCCCACTGAGCTCCTGAATCTGATCCAACACAGTATATTCTTACCCGAGAAAAACATCATTTATCAACTCATGAAGTGCTTTAAGAAGTGAAAATGGTGCAACTCTTCCCAGGCAGCTGAAGGTCAAACCTGCATAGGCAGAAGTAATAGCTTCAAAGAAAGTCAGTTTTGCCACATGCCAACTGTAGTAAAGAGGCAGAGCTAACTGCTGCTACCAAGGTGAGTTAAATCAGAAGTACACATATCAGGCAGCCAAGCTAGGAGTACAGGACAGAGTTAACAGATACCTCTTGTCTTTTACACAAAGGGTTACAAGGTGTCTCAAAGTACTTAACAGCCCGCCCTAGTAAAATTTTACCTACCATGAAATAGCCTCTCTTATCAGCATGCAGACATTTCAAACATTTTTTGGGGAGCACATACATGAAATGCATTCTTTGGGTGGTAAAAGCTGCATAAAGAAGAAATTAAACTTTCTCCCATCAACCATAGTATGAGGAGCCCTGTATACCTTCATCTCAACCTAAATTTAAGGGTGACGAGAATATTAATGAGAGAAGTAAACAAGAATATATAAGACAACATAGCTTCAAATATCCAAAGTCACTGGAGAGGACAGGGACCATTAAACTTTGTGGGGGCTTGAGTTCTGTCTCCAGCCAATGATTTGGGAAAGAATGACCGTTACTTTAGAAATGGAAAACTAAATAAGCATGAAAAGTACAGTTGTGTACACTTACCATAAATGTAGATGTTTGAGTATATTCACTGTTGCAGTCATCACATTTGGGTTATCTGCTTGCAGTAGCCCTCAGTTGGCCTGATTATCAAAGTCTTGGGTCCTGCGTTGGTTGCGGTCTCATCAACCATGACGTCAGGTAGTCAGGGGTATAAAGCATGCAGCCGATGGCATTACATCAGTTTTTCTTGCCCCAGATGTCGGGTGACCCCATAATGCAAAGCAATTATATACAAGGTTACACCTCCAACAAAAAAGCAAATACACCAAAAAGCTTTAAGCATAGTAAACAAGAATAGAGGTGTAGTCAATAGAAGTCAGGGGGCTGAAGGGAGGGTAATTAGGACTGCAACAGTGAATACACTCGAACATCTACATTTATGGTTAGTGTACACAACTGTACTATGTTCTTTGTGTTTCACTGTTGCAGTCATCACATTTGGGTAGATTCCCAAAGCTAAGGATAGGAAGAGGTAATTAGATAGCATTAAGACCAGCTATAAGGCCCTGCAAGACTAGTGGCAAAGCCAGCTCTGGATTTAGAGAAAATAGGCAAATGGTAATGCTTGAAGGTAATGTACAGAACTCCAGGTTGCAGCTTCTAGGATGTCCTTGGTAGGGACACCTCTGAGAAAGGCTGTAGAGGTAGATGCAGCCCAGGTTGAATGTGGTCTTATCCCCTGTGGGGTAAGTTTTCTATGGTGCTTATAGCAGAAATGAATGCAATGGCTTATCCATTTAGAAATCGTTTGCTTTGACATGGCCTTCCCCTCTGCCCCTGCAGCAAATGCAACCAGCAGCTGTTCAGATTTCCTGAGAGGTTTAGTCCTGTCCAAGTAAAATCGAAGTTGTCTGTGCACATCTAAGGAGTGCAGGATTCAGTCCCCTTTTGCAACTTCATGCTATTCAAGTCAGAAGTTACAAACTTCATGACACCCATGCAGACAGGAACTGAAAGTTTGACTGCTGAGTCCTACACTAAGGCACTCAAGCACATCCACACATGCATGAATTGTGCCATCCCAAATAGAACCAAGATGCTCTCCTCCAAAAAAAGGAAGCCAATCTGGTGGTCCCCTGCCATAAACAAACTTTACAACAAAAGGAAGGAACAGTTGCAGAAAAGAGGAAAACCCCAGGATGCAAAAAACTCCCTTACCAGACTCAGTAAGAAGCTGAGATCCCTCAAAATCCTCCAAAGCTAGTTACGAAAATAAAATTGCCAAAGATTCCAAAGACCACCACAAGGCATTCTATAACTATGTCAAGAATCTAAATGGCAATGCTCAGATCTGCTCTGAGCTACAACAGAATGGCATTAAATATACTGATCCCAAGACTATTGCCATTCCTGGCAGATCGATTCAGTGCCAACTTCACTCCCCTCTCATCCCCTAAATGGCCCATCTCAATAACGGAAGATTGCCAAATTCTGGTAATAACGGCCACACAGGTAAAAAACACACTCTCCAAAGCTAAGAATACAGCAACCATGGGACCAGATGACATCCCGTGCTGTATACTACATGAACTACAAAATGAACTGGCACCTCACCTAAGTGTCATGTTTAATCATAACCTCACCTCAGGCTTCATGCCCACAGAGTGGCACACAGCTACAGTTATCCCACTCCACAAGGGGGGATCCACCTTGGATCCCGGGGAACTATCGCCCCATCAGTCTGATGAGCTTGATCTGCAAGGCCATGGAATGTATGATCATGGAGCCTATAAACAAAGACATTGGCAACATTAAAACACTGGACCCCACCCAGTTTGGGTTTGTGAAGGGCCAATCTGGTCTCCTGAACCTGACTGACTTCTTCGAAACAGTCTCCAGAGCCGTGGCCAAGGGTAAGGCAGTCCACACAGCCTATCTGGACCTCGCCAAGGACTTTGACATCATCCCCCACTCTGGAATCATAGATAACTTACTAAGCTGGGCATTAATCCCTATGTCACTCGATGGGTTGCCAACTGGCTTACTGACAGAACCACACTGAAAAGTAGCAGACTCCAAATCCAGCTCCAGTCAAGTAAAGTACCTCAGGGTTCAGTCCTGGGACCTCTCTTGTTTGACATCTACTTCTCTGAAATACAGGCCAACACTAAGAGACTCTGGCTAACAAAGTTCGCAAATGACTGCAAACTGGGAGCCATTACTGAATCCCCAAATGATGTCTATACTCTACAAAAGGGCCTTACAGAAACAGATGCTTAGTGCCAGAGTCATAGGCTCAAGCTCAATGCCAAGAAATGTATAGTTATCCCCTTTGGGGAAAAAACATGTACCCGTGAATTACCACATAGTTGGCAGTACACTAAACACCGAAAGTGTGATAAGAGACTTAGGGACACAGGTGGACAGTGGTCTCACCTTCAATAACCACATCGCCACAAACAGACAGGAAATCCTTCTATGTGGCACACCTCATCACTAAGGGCTTTTCATCCAGAAAAAAGGAGGTCATTGTCCCACTGTACTCACCCTCATCAGACCCACTATAGAATACAACACCCCATTTGGTATGTACCTCTCAAGACATCTGCAACTGGAAAGGCCACAGAAATACCTCACTAAAAGAATCTAAGGCCTACAGCAGATGACGTATGCAGACCTTCTTAAAACACTCTAGCTATACTCTGTCGCATATAATCTACTCCGAGGCGATCTCTGCCTAACATACAAGGCCACGTCAAACCCAGAGTTGTTGGACATGCTACACTTAGAAATCCCAATCCCTCAGAGCCACACGCTCCAGGGATCTAAACCTTGGCATCACAATAAATAAAACATGCTGGAAACTGTCCATTTCCCACTCTCCTGTGCCTTTACCTGCTTACTCTTCATATCTATGGTTGGAATGGTGCTCAGGACACTCCCCTTTCACAATCAGTAAACTGGCAATAAGATCTTTAACCTCTTCAAAAATAATGCACATTACACTCCTCTCCCCACAGAGTACAATTTGTGGATATGGAGGTACTAGCTTGCACAGGTATACCCTGAAGGTCCGAGTGCTTTTTTGGCAATGGGCACAGGAACTCTCCCTACAGTGCATCTTCAAATTCGCAGCCAAACTGCGTGTGTGCAAAGAATTCTTGAAGTGAGGGAACGAGGCACATCTTCCAAACTAATGTGCCAACAGCAGCCCCCCCCAGTGCAGGAGCTACATACTGCAAAATATCAACACAAGGCCCTAAAACCAGGGGGATCCTTACTGCAGCCAACTGATAAGGCTCCCTTAAACTAAGATTCGGATATGCATCCTTCCCAATTACACATGGAAATCAGTAAAAGTCCCGCTGGATAAGGGAACTCCAAGAGAGCACTTGAGGGATTTGCCCCACTGTCCTGGAGGCCTCATGCTGCAGCAGCAAGGACACACGAAGGCTTGTACATAACAGCAAGGGTTTCAGTTCTTCTCTACAGGTCCTCCCACTGAGCTCCTGAATCTGATCCAACACAGTATATTCTTACCCGAGAAAAACATCATTTATCAACTCATGAAGTGCTTTAAGAAGTGAAAATGGTGCAACTCTTCCCAGGCAGCTGAAGGTCAAACCTGCATAGGCAGAAGTAATAGCTTCAAAGAAAGTCAGTTTTGCCACATGCCAACTGTAGTAAAGAGGCAGAGCTAACTGCTGCTACCAAGGTGAGTTAAATCAGAAGTACACATATCAGGCAGCCAAGCTAGGAGTACAGGACAGAGTTAACAGATACCTCTTGTCTTTTACACAAAGGGTTACAAGGTGTCTCAAAGTACTTAACAGCCCGCCCTAGTAAAGAATTTTACCTACCATGAAATAGCCTCTCTTATCAGCATGCAGCCACATTTCAAACATTTTTTTGGGGAGCACATACATGAGAAATGCATTCTTTGGGTGGTAAAAGCTGCATAAAGAAGAAATTAAACTTTCTCCCATCAACCATAGTATGAGGAGCCCTGTATACCTTCATCTCAACCTAAATTTAAGAGGGGTGACCGAGAATATTAATGAGAGAAGTAAACAAGAATATATAAGACAACATAGCTTCAAATATCCAAAGTCACTGGAGAGGACAGGGACCATTAAACTTTGTGGGGGCTTGAGTTCTGTCTCCAGCCAATGATTTGGGAAAGAATGACCGTTACTTTAGAAATGGAAAACTAAATAAGCATGAAAAGTACAGTTGTGTACACTTACCATAAATGTAGATGTTTGAGTATATTCACTGTTGCAGTCATCACATTTGGATTATCTGCTTGCAGTAGCCCTCAGTTGGCCTGATTATTAAAGTCTTGGGTCCTGCGTTGGTTGCGGTCTCATCAACCATGACGTCAGGTAGCCAGGGGTATAAAGCATGCAGCCGATGGCATTACATCAGTTTTTCTTGCCCCAGATGTCGGGTGACCCCATAATGCAAAGCAATTATATACAAGATTACACCTCCAACAAAAAAGCAAATACACCAAAAAGCTTTAAGCATAGTGAACAAGAATAGAGGTGTAGTCAATAGAAGTCAGGGGGGCTGGAGGGAGGGTAACTAGGACTGCAACAGTGAATACACTCGAACATCTACATTTATGGTTAGTGTACACAACTGTACTATGTTCTTCGTGTTTCACTGTTGCAGTCATCACATTTGGGTAGATTCCCAAAGCTAAGGATAGGAAAAGGTAATTAGATAGCATTAGGACCAGCTACAAGGCCCTGCAAGACTAGTAGCAAAGCCAGCTCTGGATTTAGAGAAAATAGGTGGTAATGCTTGAAGGTAATGTACAGAACTCCAGGTTGCAGCTTCTAGGATGTCCTTGGTAGGGACACCTCTGAGAAAGGCTGTAGAGGTAGATGCAGCTCTGAGAAAGGCTGTAGAGGTAGATGCAGCCCTGGTTGAATGTGGTCTTATCCCCTGTGGGGTAAGTTTTCTATGGTGCTTATAGCAGAAATGAATGCAATGGCTTACCCATTTAGAAATAGTTTGCTTTGACATGGCCTTCCCCTCTGCCCCTGCAGCAAATACAACCAGCAGCTGTTCAGATTTCCTGAGAGGTTTAGTCCTGTCCAAGTAAAATCCAAGTTGTCTGTGCACATCTAAGGAGTGCAGGATTCAGTCCCCTTTTGCAACTTCATGCTATTCAAGTCAGAAGTTACAAACTTCATGACACCCATGCAGACAGGAACTGAAAGTTTGACTGCTGAGTCCTACACTAAGGCACTCAAGCACATCCACACATGCATGAATTGTGCCATCCCAAATAGAACCAAGATGCTCTCCTCCAAAAAAAGGAAGCCAATCTGGTGGTCCCCTGCCATAAACAAACTTTACAACAAAAGGAACAGTTGCAGAAAAGAGGAAAACCCCATGATGCAAAAAACTCCCTTACCAGACTCGGTAAGAAGCTGAGATCCCTCAAAATCCTCCAAAGCTAGTTACGAAAATAAAATTGCCAAAGATTCCAAAGACCACCACAAGGCATTCTATAACTATGTCAAGAATCTAAATGGCAATGCTCAGATCTGCTCTGAGCTACAACAGAATGGCATTAAATATACCGATCCCAAGAATATTGCCAATATCCTGGCAGATCGATTCAGTGCCAACTTCACCCCCCTCTCACCCCCTAAATGGCCCATCTCAATAACGGAAGATTGCCAAATTCTGGTAATAATGGCCACACAGGTAAAAAACCCACTCTCCAAAGCTAAGAATACAGCAACCATGGGACCAGATGACATCCCGGGCTGTATACTACATGAACTACAAAATGAACTGGCACCTCACCTAAGTGTCATGTTTAATCATAACCTCACCTCAGGCTTCATGCCCACAGAGTGGCGCACAGCTACAGTTATCCCACTCCACAAGGGGGGATCCACCTTGGATCCCAGGGAACTACCGCCCCATCAGTCTGATGAGCTTGATCTGAAAGGCCATGGAATGTATTATCATGGAGCCTATAAACAAAGACATTGGCAACATTAAAACACTGGACCCCACCCAGTTTGGGTTCGTGAAGGGCCAATCTGGTCTCCTGAACCAGACTGACTTCTTCGAAACAGTCTCCAGAGCCGTGGCCGAGGGTAAGGCAGTCCACACAGCCTATCTGGACCTCGCCAAGGACTTTGACATCATCCCCCACTCTGGAATCATAGATAAATTACTAAGCTGGGCATTAATCCCTACGTCACTCGATGGGTTGCCAACTGGCTTACTGACAGAACCACACTGAAAAGTAGCAGACTCCAAATCCAGCTCCAGACAAGTAAAGTACCTCAGGGTTCAGTCCTGGGACCCCTCTTGTTTGGCATCTACTTCTCTGAAATACAGGCCAACACTAAGGGACTCTGGCTAACAAAGTTCGCAAATGACTGCAAACTGGGAGCCATTACTGAATCCTCAAATGATGTCTATACTCTACAAAAGGGCCTTACAGAAACAGATGCTTGGTGCCAGAGTCATAGGCTCAAGCTCAATGCCAAGAAATGTATAGTTATCCCCTTTGGGGAAAAAACATGTACCCGTGAATTACCACATAGGTGGCAGTACACTAAACACCGAAAGTGTGATGAGACTTAGGGACACAGGTGGACAGTGGTCTCACCTTCAATAACCACATCGCCACAAACAGACAGGAAATCCTTCTATGTGGCACACCTCATCACTAAGGGCTTTTCATCCAGAAAAAAGGAGGTCATTGTCCCACTGTACTCATCCCTCATCAGACCCACTATAGAATACAACGCCCCATTTGGTATGTACCTCTCAAGACCTCTGCAACTGGAAAGGCCGCAGAAATACCTCACAAAGAATCTAAGGCCTACAGCAGATGACGTATGCAGACCTCCTTAAAACACTCTAGCTATACTCTGTCGCATATAATCTACTCCGAGGCGATCTCTGCCTAACATACAAGGCCACGTCAAACCCAGAGTTGTTGGACATGCTACACTTAGAAATCCCAATCCCTCAGAGCCACACGCTCCAGGGATCTAAACCTTGGCATCACAATAAATAAAACATGCTGGAGGGATAGGTTCTTAACCCAGAGACTCCCCAGACTGTGGAATAGACTTGCCCGTACAGGTCAAGCAGAGCACCTCTTTGGCCCTCTTCAAAAGGAACCTTGACTGGATGGGAGAAAAGAAATTCACCCCAGGGATCACGTCAGTCGCCCTGCTAGACAGGGATCCAGGGAAGTAAACAGTGTGGGAAGAAATAGCCAGGGAATTGTTATGGCTAGGCTTGTATAGGCCCCTAGGGCCTATAGCCTAGTACCAACCTATGAGAGAAGAGGGGTGGTTCTGTGTTGTAATGTGCTGAAATGGCTGAGGCATGAATTTTGATGGAGGAAAAGGAAAGGCCCTTGTGAAGTATCTCAATTAAGTATTGGAGAATCTGAGGTAAATTGGGCACTGCTGTGCCCATATCCTGAGTCTGGTTCCAAGAACAGAATCTTTTTCCATTACTCAGCAAAGGATTTTCTAGTACTAGGCCTCCTTGCCTCTAGAATGACATCCAACACTTGCTTACTGAGGGATGGTAAAGGAGAGATCAGGTAATTAGCCAGGTTGCCAGGTTCAGGGTTTGAAACTGTGGGTGCAGAATCTGGCCCTCCTGCTGGGACAGCAGGGCAGGTGTCTGAGGCAGGTGCCATGGTGCCAGTAGTGACACTGCACAAAATGGGGTACCAGTGTTGGCGTGGCCAGTCTGGTGCAATCAGCATCATCCTTGATTTATCCTGTTTGATGTTTAGTAGTACTTTGGACAGGAGAGGCAGAAGGGAAAAAGGCATAAACTGGTTTTCCCAAGTGAAGGACAGGGCATCCACTTTCCAAGCTTGTTTGTGGGGAGTAATTGTGTAGAATTTGTCCAATTTGTAGTTCTGGAGAGAGGCAAACAGGTCTATCTATGGCCTCCCCCATTTGTTTCTCAACATGTTGAATATCTTTGGTTCCATTTTCCACTCTTGTGGGTCCATGAGATTTCTGCTTAGGTCTGCCAGTGTGTTTAGCTTTCCTGGCAGGAAATGAGCCTGAAGGTGCACTTTGTAGCTCAAGTTTGTGTTCCACAGAGCCATAGCTAGTCTACAGAAAGGGTACGAGTGGGTTCCCCCCTGCTTGTTTATGTACCACATAACAGTGCTGTTGTCCATCTTTACCAATAATTGTCCTGGAAGAATGTGGTCCTTGAAGGCTGTCAGAGCATACTGTACAGCTAACATTTCTTTTTCAGTGATATGCAGGTGCATTTGACATGGGTTCCATTTGCCCTGAATGAACTGCCCTGTCAAGTGAGCCCCCCATGCATAGTCTGATGTGGCTGTTAGGGTTTGGGCATCAGGGGGTAGAGTGAATGGCAGTCCCTTGTTCTTGTGGCAGGCCTCTGCCCACCAAAGGAACTCTAGCTGTAGACAAGGTATGATAGGAATCATTGGTTCTAGATCCTGAGAATGTTGACACCATAGGCTTTTTAGATACCATTGTAGTTTCCTCATATGCAGTCTTGCATATGGAATTAGTAGAATGCAGGAGGCCATGAACCTCAGGGCTTGCAGAATTTTCCTTGCAGATAGCTGGGCCTTTGTGGCCAGTAGTTTGAAGTAGGCTGTCAAATGAACTTTTTTCTCTGGCGTGAGGTAGGCCATCTGGGAAGTTTGTATTGAAGCTTGCTCCCAGGAATACAATTCATTGGCAGGGTACAAGATGCGATTTCTTTTCATTTATGGTATACCCCAGAGGAGTTAGCAATTTCTTTAAAAATGCCAGATGATTTCATAGCATGGCCTGGCTTTCTGCCTGAATTAGACAATCATCCAGGTATGGGTATATTTGAATATTTCTTTGCCTGCAGAATGCAATGACTGGAGCTAGGCACTTTGTGAATACCCTGGGCACAGTAGATAAGCCAAAATGGCAGTGCAGAGAACTGGTAGTGCATGTAGCCTGCTCTGAAGAGTAGGCTTCCTTTAAATCCAGTGTTGCCAACCAAGGATCTTTGCCTAGCATGGGAAGCAGATGATGAAGAGTTAGCATCTTGAATTTTGGGATTACCAAAAATGTGTTTAGGATAGACAGATCCAGAATAGGACGCCAGGAATTGTCTTTTCTGGGTACCAGTAAAAGTCTTTAGTAGAAATTGCCCCCATTCTTCTGGAACAGGTTGAATAGCTTTGATGCTTAAGAGAGAGACCTTGCTTTTGAGCCTCTGCCAACTGATTTGGGGGTAGGTCTGGCCAACCGTTTGGGGTTGGTAAGGAGTGGAAGTGGAATCTGTATCCTTGGGAAATTATTTAAAACCCATTTGTCCTGGGTAATGAGTTTCCAATTTTTTTGCATGCAGGGCAATCTTTCCCCCAGAAGGAGCAGTCAGTTGAGGAGGGCTTGGAAGGTTTAAAGTTAAGTCATTAAGACAATTTACCATGGGGGGGTCTTACTACTCCCTGCATTGGAAGTGGGAGCCTCCCTCTGTTTAGGCCTGTGGGTACTTTGGGACTGAAGCCTGGGTGTTCTGCTGGTTCTGGGTTTGGACTGAGAAGGCCTGGAAGAGGCAGAAAAAAACAATTCTTAGAGGGCCAGTGCCTACTAAATCTGGGAGGTTGTACTTGCAGGAAATCTTTAACAGTTTGCATAGATTTAGTTTTTTCCTCCATCTTTTTAAGTACTCCTACTGCTTTGTTGCCAAACAGGCAGTCTTGGTTTAAGGAAGCATCCAGCAATTTAGCTTTAACATGATCTGGCAGAGACTGCTCCATGAGCCAAGCATGCCTTCTAACTACAGGAGCCAGTGACAGCAGCCCTACAAGATGCATATAATGAATCAAAACCACACTGCAAAATATGTTTTCCAACTTGTTCAGCAGAATGGATTAAATCCTGTAATTATTTATTTTCAGCACAGTCAGGAATCAACATCATTTTCTGTTTAAGCAATCCAATAATATGCTGCTGATACTTTAACATATGAAACTGGCAGTTTAAAGCCCTAAAGGCTAAAGTAGCAGAAGTGTATACCTTCTTATCCCATCTATCCAGTGCTGTGGAATCTCTATCAGAGGGGATAGGATTTTTGGCAGTAGTAGCCTTAATGCCCTTGGGTCCCTGCGAAATGGTCTCAGGATCGGCAGTAGGATTTTTAAACAGGAACTTGTGAGAGTCTGGTACCCTGTAATACCCATCAGGTTTTTCTGGGAGCAGGAGGTAGAGAGTCAGGGGCCAGGCAGATTCCGAGATGGCATCATCTACAATGTCCAGTACAGGAAGGACAGCTAAACGCCTGTGCTGAGGCAGGAGTAAGAATTCCCTAAGCCTCTTTTTGGAATCAGAGTAATCCTGGCTTTCCCAGCGGAAATGCTCCCTAAGAGTATGCAAAGTTTCACCAAAAGAGAAATCCTATGGAGGGGAAGCAGAGGGAATAGAGTCCTCTGCATCAGAGTCCTCATAGGTAGATAAGAGCAAATCGTGGTCATCAGAGAAAACAGAAATTTCAGAATCCTGATCAGAAGAATCAGAAGGAAAATCAGTCCAAGGCCTCTTACAGGGGGAAGGGTGGCTTCCCCTGATTAGATTAATAAGGTCCTAAGCCATTTTATCATTTTTTTTTTTTTTTTTAGGCATAGGGGCCTGACCATGAGGTCTGAGCGTTGGTTATTTAGGCATAGAGAGAGTTTTAGGCCTAGAAGAAAAAAATGGCGTCGGTTTAATATGCAAGTCAGTAGCCTTGAATACACCCTCAGAAGCCGGTGCCTGCACAGCAGCTCCAGACGCATCCAAAGTAGAGACATCCACAGGTTCCACAGTAGAAGAAGCATCTTGTGGCATACCGGACTCCGAATGGGTCTCAGTAGAGGCCTGCGAATCTAAAGTAACGGGTATTGGGGGCTGCGGAAGCGCCTGAGTACCAGCGAACTGGTGACTAGCTTAGGAGAAGCATTGTCGGCAGCTTTGGACCTAAGTAGTCCCTGTCTTTATCTTTGCATTTTTTCTGAATGTCGGTAGTTCGGTGGCTTACCGAAGCCATTTCTGGATAACTGAACAGAATACCAAAATATTTAGAAGCGTAAAAGAACAGACTATGAATAGTTCATTGTTTAAATAGGGCACAAAACCGACAGCGAGCTATGTCGTGGTCTGGGCCTAAGCAAGGAATGCAGTACAAATGGAAATCTTTATGAGGTATTTGCTTTCCACAAGAAATACAATTGTTAACTTTTACTGACATCGGTTTAGAGCAAGAAAAAGTTTTCCCAACGGGGTACTTAGCTTAGTTGAAGACTTCGGTTCTGAAACGAAAAATTCAGGAGTTGGCCGATCGGCACTTGCGAACTGCTTCGGGCACCGCACGGCAAGAAAGACTGACTGGTGTAGGCTGCATGCTTTATACCCCTGACTACCTGACTTCATGGAAGATGAGACAGCAACCGACGCAGGACCCAATACTTTGATAATCAGGCTGACTGAAGGCTACTGCAAGCAGATAACCCAAATGTGATGACTGCAACAGTGAAACATGAAGAACATCTAAAACACACAGAAAAAGATGAAGGCTTTATGCAGAAAGCTCTTTTGCAACTCTGATCCAAAGTCTTAATTCCTTGTTGAGTGGGAAGATAGATGCCATGGTCAAATTTACGATGAGCAGCTTAGATTAAAAAGGTAGCCCACCACTATGGGAGATGTTCTCAATGAAAAAATAAAATCAGGCAAAGATTTGCCTAAATAATCAACTTTAAAGGACAAAGATGAACTAAATTACTTAATTTTGCAGATAATGTACATTGTGTCACTGAGCAGTGGATAATCTGTGAACTAAGCCAGGCCTCAACACTAGCTTGACCCATAAGCGAATCTGAAGACTTCCTAGGAGAAAGACGAGGCAATATGACCAAACTGGAGGGACTTCTTCTCAAGGGTCTTTCTGCATGACACTTCCTTACAAACCAAACCAGAGAAAAATCTACTGTCTTAGCAGTCTTAAAACAGCAAAGATTCTAAAGCAAATACATTTTGTGGATAGTGTACAAAGTGAAGGTTAAAATGCACATTAGAGTTTGCCGGAAAACTAATGCTGTCCAGCACGGGCAATGGTCTAGATACAACAGAGAACAACTGGAGGAGGTTGGTACTAAGAGAAATGTAAAATAAAAGGCTACTGCCAGAGTATAACCAGCATTTGAGCCTTAGTAATTGGAAAAGTTTACACTTGACTCCACCTGCTGCAGGTTACTCTTCCTTGTCTGATCATCTCATTAAAAAAAAAAAAAAAAACCCAGCACAATATCAGATTCATATTCAGTGTCTAATGGAAGAATGACTAAATGTCAAAACTGCTCCAGTGGAAGAACTGGGAATAAGAAACTCCTGACCATCTGTGAGTAATGATCATCATCACTCACGGCTAGATAAAACAGGCTGACAAGGTTTAGGAACAGCCATGCAAATATGAAGGCAGACTACGCTGAGGCAAAAGATACAAAAGTTCTCGGTCCTTGAATGGAAAGAAAGGCCATAGTCTCCAAGAATTCAAAGAAAAAGCCAGAAAGGGATGTTCTCTACATCACCACCAAAACCTGAAGCAAGGGGAAGACCAAATCCCATTGTTAAACTCTTCAGAGGAAGATGCCCCAGATAAGGAAATGAAGACCACTATCATCAATGAAACTTCAAGGAGGAGCCATGCCTTGGGCTTGGAGTAGATTTACTCGTGCCACTCATATCCCTGCCTTAATGACAGAGTACTCCTTTATGTGACGCTTCTTAAAGCTTTCAGTGGATTCCATTAATATGAGGCAGCCTATGGATGCACACACCCTGAATTTCTGGTTATAATATCTTAACAGCTGTTGGAAGTACAGCACTAGCAACAAGAACACAAGACAAAAGTCCAGACAAAACCAGTGCATACAATGCTTCTAGTGACCACACAATTTTTAAAGTCTGTTGTGATGGCAACCCCAGTTTAAAAACTGAACACTGTTAGGGAGAACATGTCTCTAAACTAAGGAGCAAAGACTTCCACGGTGTCAGAAAGGGACATTAACTATAAAGCTCAAAACCAATGTTAGTCAAGAAGAGCAGCATGGATGAACCATGGAAAAGTACAGTTGTGTACACTTACCATAAATGTAGATGTTCGAGTGTATTCACTTTTACAGTCATCACATTTGGGTAATCTGCTGGCAGGTTGCCCTCAGTGGGCCTGAATTCCAACATCTTGGGTCCTGCGTCAGTTGCTGTCTCCTCTTCCATGACGTCAAGTCATCAGGGGTATAAAACAAGCAGCCGATACCATTTTCTTCAGTTTTTCTTGCCCCAGATGCACCGCAAATACACCACATAGGTTGTAGAAGATAGAAAAGGAAAGAAACTCCAGAATGAAAAGGGGGATGGCGGGTGGGTAACCTGGACTGCAACAGTGAATATACTCTAACATCTACATTTATGGTAAGTGTACACAACTGTACTATGTTCTTCATGTTTCACTGTTGCAGTCATTACATTTGGGTAGAATCCCAAAGCTATGGTTGGGAGGCTGGAGCTAAACAGCATTAGGTGCTGCTATAAGGCCCTGCAGAACTGCAGTGGCAAAGCCTGCCCTGGACCTAGAGTAGAGAGGCAAATGATAATGCTTTGTAAAGGTGTGAACAGAACTCCAAGTAGCAGCCTCTAGAATGTCTTTGGTTGGTACTCCTCTGAGAAAGGCTGCTGAAGTTGCTGCAGCTCTGGTGGAATGAGACAATGCCCTTGGGCACAGGTTTACCATGGTGTAAAAGTAGCAGAAATGAATACAGTGGCTTATCCACTTTGAAATAGCCTTTCCTTCTGATCCTGCAGCATATGTCACTAGCAATTGTTCAGTTGTTCTTAGAGCTTTAGTCCTGCTCAAGTAGAATTTTTAGCTGTCTGTGTACATCCAAGGAATGCAGAATTCTCTCCCTTTTGTTCTGTGGATTTGGATAAAAGGTTGGCAGATGAATAGTTTGGTTAAGAGCCACACTGGAAACCACCTTAGGCATAAATGTTGGATTTGTCCTCAGACACCCTGTCTGGGTAAAATATGATAAAAGGCTCCACAGCCATGAAGGCCTGTAGCTCCGAGACTCTTCTTGCTGAAGTAATTGCTAGTAGCAGAGCTGCTTTCCATGATAAGAACTTTATATCAGCAGTAGCGGCTGGTTCAAATGAAAGCAGGGTGAGCTTTTCCAACATATAATTGAGGTCCTATGCAGGTATCGGTGATCTTCTAGGAGGCCTTACATTTTTGGCTCCTCTAAGATACTGCTTTAGTAAAGGATGAGAAAAGATTGGAGGCTCTGTATTGTAATGAGCCGAAATGGCAGAGGCATGGATTTTAATTGATGAGAAAGATAGGCCTTTGTCAAGCATCTCAGTTAAGTATTGTAATATCTGAGGAATATTTGGTTCTGCTGTATCAGTTCCTTGTGCTTGATTCCAAGCACAGAATCTCTTCCATTTATCAGCATAACATTTTCTAGTACTAGGCCTTCTGGCTTCCAAAATGACATCCATGACAGCTTTACAGAGAGGTGTTGTTTGTAAAACTATATGATCGGTCATGCTGCCAGGTTCAGTGTCTGGAGTTGATTGTGCAGGATCTGATGGTTTTGCTGGGACAATAGTTGAGGTCTTTGAGGTAAGGTCCAAGCTGGGTACTGAGACAAAGTTCCTTAGGATTGGGTACCAATGTTGGCGGGGCCAGTCCGGGGCAATTAGTATCATCTTTGGTTTCTCTTGTCTGACTTTTAGGAGGACCTTGGGAAGAAGAGGTAGAGGAGGAAAGGCGTAAACTGATAGGTTTTTCCATCTGAAGGATAGGGCGTCCACTTTCCATGCTTGTCTTCCTTTTGCAGAATCTTTTCAATTGGTAATTTTGAGGAGAGGCAAATAGATCCATGTCTGGACTCCCCCCATTTCTTTGTCATGCTGAAGACTAGTGGATCTAGTTTCCACTCGTGAGGATTCATAAGGTTTCTGCTTAAGTCGTCTGCCAGAGTATTTTGTTTTCCTGGCAGGAATTGAGCTTAAAGATGTATTTGGTAAGTCAAAGCTGTGTCCCACAGTGCCATGGCTAATCTGCAAAGGGGGTATGAGTGTGTGCCCCCCTGCTTGTTTATGTACTGCATGACCGTGTTGTCCATCTTTATCAGTAGTTACCCCGGATGAAGTAAGTCCTTGAAGGCTGTCAGGGCATTTTGAACAGCTAGCATCTCTTTCTGGTTGATATGTAGATGCATTTGTTTTGGGGTCCATATGCCCTGAATGCATCTTCCCGCCATGTGGGCCCCCCCATGCATAATCTGATGCGTCTGTTAAGGTCTGGCTGGCAGGGGTAGAGTGACGGGCCGTCCCATGTTTGGGTGACATGCCTCTGCCCACCATAGAAACTCCTGCTGTAGGCAGGGAATGAGAGGAATCATTGTTTCCAGACTGCGACAATGACTCCATAAACTTTTTAGGTACCATTGAAGTTTCCTCATATGCAGTCTTGCATATGGAATCAGTAGGATGCAGGATGCCATGAAGCCCAAAGCCTGCAGAATTTGTCTTGCAGATAACTGGGTTTTTGTTGCCATCAGTTTGAAGTAAGTAGTCATTTGCCTTTGCTTGTCTGGCGTGAGGTAAGCCATCTGGGCAGTTGTAATCAAGCTTGCACCCAGGAATGTTATCTTTTGAGAGGGTACCAGTTGTCATTTCTTTTTGTTTATTGTGTACCCTAGGCATGTTAGAAGCCTTTTCACAAATGCCAGGTGTTGAAGAATGTCCTTGTTCTCTGCTTGAATGAGAGAGTCGTCCAAGTAAGGAAATATTTGTATACTTCTTTGTCTGCAAAATGCAATCACTGGTGCCAGGCACTTTGTAAAGACCCTGGGCGCAGTAGATAAGCTGAAGGGCAGTGCAGAGAATTGGTAATGCATTAAGCCAGCCTTGAATCTGAGGTATCTTCTGTACGATTGCCTTATTGGGACATGCAGATATGCCTCTTTTAGGTCTAATGTCACCAGCCAAGCATTCTTGCCCAGCATGGGCAGAAGCTGCTGCAAAGTCAGCATTTTGAATTTTGGAATGTCCAGGTATGTGTTCAAAATCGATAAATTCAGTATTGGCCGCCAGGCCTTGTCCTTTCTGGGTACCAAGAACAGTAGAGTAAAATCCTTGTCCTTTTTCCTGTTTTGGTACTGGCTGAATGGCCCACATATCCATGAGTGACGTAACCTGTTTCTGTGCCCCTGCCCATTGATTTTTTGGCAGATCTGGCCAACCATCTGCCATTGGCAGAGTATGGAAATGGAATCTGTATCCCTGTGATACTATGTTTATCACCCCACTTTGTCCTGGGTTATTAACTGCCAATTTTGAGCAAAGTGTGCTAATTTTCCCCTAGGGGTGCTGCCAAAAGATAAGTGCTTGGTGAAGGCAGAGGGAAGTCATTGGGACTGTTTTCTGTAGGTTTGCGCTTTATCTCCTCCAGCTTTGGAGGTAGAAGCGCCCCATTGCTTTGACCTGTATGAATCTTGCTCCTGGTATCTGGAACCCTTAGAGCATCTGGATTTGCCCCTTTGAGCTCTGTCTGAAAGAGAAAGGACCAATTTTTTTGTCGGCCAGTGTCTACTGAATCTGGGTGGCTGCACTTGTAAGAAGTCTTTTACAGCTTGCATATACTTAGCTTTGCTTCCATTTTCTTTAAAACCTCTTCTGCCTTAATACCAAACAGAGTATCATGCTGTAAAGGTGCATCTAGTAATTTAGCTTTAATATGATCAGGCAAATTTTGTTCCTTTAACCAGGCATGCCTCCTAATCACAGATCCAGTAACTGTGGCCCTGCAGGAGGCCTCTAAGGAATCAAAACCACACTGCAAAGTATGCTTTCCAACCTGTTCAGCTGCATGCAATAATTCCTGCAAGTCTTTATTTTCTGCACATTCTGAAATCATCATTTTCTGTTTCAGCAATCCCATAACATGTTGTTGATACTTGAGCATATGAAACTGGCAGTTTAAGGCCCTAATTGCCAAGATTGCAGATGTATAAACCTTTATTCCCCATCTATCCAGTGCCCTTGAATCTCTGTCAGAGGGGGTAGGATTTTTTGCGGTTGAGGCTTTAACTCCCTTTGGACCCTGTGAAATAGTTTCAGGATCAGCAGCAGGGTTTCTAAATAAAAATTTGTGAGAGTCAAGGACCCTGTAATATCTGTCAGGCTTACTGGGAGCCAGAGGTAAGGAGTCAGGGGTCAAACTTGACTCCGAAAACACATCACCCACAATGTCTAAAACAGGGGGTATGGCTAAAGGCCTGTGCTGAGGGAGAAGGAAATCTTGTTTTTTGATTCTGAGAAATCTTGACTCTCCCAGTGAAAATGCTCTCTCAAAGTATGCAAGGTTTCTTCAAATGAATAATCCTCAGGCGGTGGTGCAGGTGATATAGACTCCTCTGCATCAGAATCCTCATAGAGAGGTAAAGATAATTCCTGATCAGAAGAGGAATCAGAAGAAATAGAAACCTGATCTGAAGATTCATAATCAGTGTCTTTCCTAGTCCTCTTATCTGGAGGGGGATGGGAACCCTTGATCAAGGTAATAAAGTCTTCAGCCATTTTGATCATCTGTTTTTTTAGGCATAGAGGCCTGTACACGTGGCTCATGCGTCTTGTTTTAGTTTTAGAAGTTGCTTTTGTCTTTGGTTTTGCAGCCGTCGGTTTGATGTAAAAACGTTGAGGCCTGAATACACACTTAGAAGCCGGTGCCTGCTCAGTGGTTCTGGACCCATCCGAGGGAGATACATCCGTGGGTCCAATAGGTTTCTCGTGGCATGCCGGACTCCACATGGGTGTCAGTAGGGGCCTGCGACTCGAAAGTAGCAGGTATCAGGGGCTGCGAAAGCACCTCACTGAGTACCGGCGAACCGGCAACTGGCTTAGGAGAAGCTTCGTCGGTTTTGGATCTCAACTGTTTCTCTCTGTCCTTTTCTTTGCACTTTATGTACTCCGGTAGTCGGATTGCTATCAGACGACATTTCTGGGTAGTTAAATCCGTTTCCAAAATACTCTGAGGCAAAAATATGCCGACGCTTAATAGTGCATTAGTTAAATCTAGCACAAAACCGACAGCCAGGCACTTTGTGATCAGGGCCTATGCAAGGAATACAGTATAAATGGAAATCCTTATGAGGTATTTGCTTCCCACAAGTAATACAATTAACTTTTTCTGACATCGGAATGGAGCAAAAAAACGAGTTTCCCCAACGGGGTACTTAGCTTTAGTGAAGACTTTGTTTCTGAAACGCAAACTCTAATATTTCAGTATTCGGCCGACCGGCACTTGCGAACTGCTTCTGCTTCGGGTACTGCGCTGCAAAAAAGACGAAAGAAAATGGCGTCGGCTGCATGCTTTATACCCCTGACGACCTGACGTCATGGAAGAGGAGACAGCAACCGACGCATGACCCAAGACTTTGGAATTCAGGCCGACTGAGGGCAACCTGCCAGCAGATTACCCAAATGCAATGACTGCAACAGTGAAACACGAAGAACATCTACAAGTAAGACTGGAGAGGCTTCTCAGTCAGACCTGAAAATCCTAAAGGTTCTATGAATAAGAGAAAAAGCCACTGCAGTCCCTTCTCAAAAGTAAACTGTTCTATACTACCACTGTTAAAGAATTAATTTTTTTACATATCGGATTCACAAAACTCAGTAAAAAAAACTTACCTGATGAACCCTCTGCGCGCGATGATCTCTGCATGACAATCATTAACAGTTTCCCCTTTCAAGCTTAGCTCTTCTCCTTTCACACACCGATTGCCTAATAAACAAATGAAATGGAAGCTAGATGATGAAGAAAGTACATACACAGCTACATTTTTACCTATTATTTAAACTACAAAGGGGTCCACCAGGTTGTGGATCCAAAATTATGTTGCACTTTGCACCACAGTAGAACATTCCTAGTTCCTGAGCCCATCAGACTGCCCTTAAACACTGAGCAAATATACTTCCTACCGATAAAGGGGAAGAGAGTGTGAGACACACACACAAAGTACCATATAAGACTACATACTTGCTCAATCTACAAAATAACTTGACCAACAACCGCTGGATGAAGAAACAGCACAAGCAAAGCAAAATATACTGAAATATACCAAGTAGGGGCCCACACAAGTATCAACTGGAATACAAGAACACAGCTGTATTATCAGAAACTCTCTCTGGTGGGTTTACACCCTGGACGTATACGGAGCAGTAAACTCCCCTATGAAGTACAGAAAAGAAAGATAGAGGGAAACAATCAGTAGTCTAGGTCCTAAAATACCAAGGTAACAAACTTTAACAGTTTAGGCAATAATGCCTGGCAAAAGGCACGAAGAAAAAGAACACGTGACCACAGCACAGATGTCTCAAACACTCCCTAAATCTTTCTCCAATTCAGAACAAACGGCGTCTAATTTATTTTGAATTTTCTGCACTTTCTTTCTGCAATTCAGATATTACGGAAGCAAGCATCTATAACATCCCAAAGCCCAATGTCCGAACCAACCACCAGATTTCAGGATTTGATTCTCAGGATTTGATTCTCACTGTCAGTCGGACTGCAATGCAAACTTTGAAACAGTCACTTAACCCAACTTACATGCCCTGGAGGAAAATGGGCAAGGCTTTTCAATGGTCACTTGGAATACATGCCTAGGAACTGCTTAAGAACCTATAAGCACTGGAATCAAACACACTTCCTGTGGAGCAGCCTAACATTTTCCAAAAGGTAGTTTCTTACCTTATGGCAAAAAAAGAAAAATACAACTGGCATTCCTCTTTTAAAGGGTTTTGTAACTGCTATCACCTCCCTCCCTGTAGCAAATATGAACTGGTCAGCTTTCCTAAACTCCTGCACCTACTTCAAATAAAGCCAGAGCTGGAGGTGCACATCAAGGAGTTAAAGAACTCCCACCTTCCCCAGCCTTTTACCCTGGTGGGAAAAGGATAGATTCAGGGACAATTCAAAAATCATTTTCAGTAAGAAATGTTGGTAGGCCTACAAATGCTTCCTTCTAAGGGACAACCAGTTCTTATGAAAAGGACACATATTGTTCATTACAGGATGCCATCTGGCTCTGGGCTCATGCAAGCTAAAGTGCTGAACACTATTTAAAAAAAAAAAAAAAAAAACATTTAGAGAAATTTCCAACATCTCCAGTCATCCAGTTTGGACGATGATAGTCAAGACCGCCAATCAATAAATTTTAAATCCTATGAATTTGAGGGACTTGTCAAAAGGTGGGTGGGGCATGCAGAACCCTCAAAGAACTACTTGACCAGCCAACTCCTGAACTGCAGTCCTGTTTCCTCAGGTTCATGATGGACAGAAATGACTGACACATACAGCCAATGACTCAGGTGCTGGTCACAAAGTTGTCCACGACAGCTTAGCCTCACCTGCAAATTGAGATGAGTTTCCATTTGGCTATATACATCTGCTGGGTGGAATGCTTCCTCTCAGTTCAAATTTCTTCTGCATCCAAGTTACAAAGTCTTGATAGAACAGATGGTTTACAGCAGCAGTCAGACCATGAGCTGCAGATAATTGTTGACCCAAATGTTGGGGACACACTTCCATCATGGCCAGAACCCAGAGTATTTCTTCTCTAGCTGGGAAGTCATGAGACCCAAACCACACACTACTTAAACTACAGGGAAGAAATATTTACCATACTACTGGATACTCAACTAAATCATTGCTACAGTAATTCATACTATGAGAAATTCAGCAGCATGACAAAATGATGTCATTCTTGCACAGGAAGACATCAGGTTATCCTACCAGACACTAAGCAAGGTCTTAAGCATCCTGGCCAAGTAATAATGCATTAAGACATTTATGCACAACAGACTTAAAAAAAAAATACGGCTCCCTAAGTCTATCATGATCTACAAAGGCCTGAAGCATAGACAGGCGAAGGGGAAAGAGGTAGCTTCACAGGGATAGGAAACTCCACCCGAACTTAGGATGCTGATGCTGGAAAAGAAACAAGGGATGGTGGGAGGGAACCAGTACTGCTACAGTGGTCTACTCAAAACTCTATTATGGCATCTTGCGCAACTGCACTCAATTATTCCTATAGCTCAATGATGCAGTTAGCCATTTTGACAACAATGATCCCCAAAGTTCATAAGATGAGGGTGGTGGAAAGACTGGTAGGACTGACTGCAATAACTGCAATAAATACGTCCTGGGAGAATGGCTGGAGAAAACTCACACTTGCTATGTAAGGAATGTCAAACGTGTAGTGTCTGGAAAAAGTATTGACTGAAGACCAGAAAGCAACCTCCAGAATATCCAAAGCACCCCCCCCCAAAAAAAAAGCCACACTGTTGCAGTACCTTTAGTCCTGCAGTGGCTGTCAAAGTCCCCTCTAAACTTTTCCCATGACTAGAATTAACCAAACATAATGCACTTGGCCAACCACTTAAGAGGGCCAACCAGTTAAGAGTTTTCCTCCTCCCTCAGTGCGAGAGACATAAGCCACTGATCGGATGTTCTGATGCTGTTGGTTTTACCTTGATCTCGGTTGACTGGAATACATCTAAAGAATAAAGGATAATTTGTCCCTTGTTCAGGGGGTTAGGAAAAAACAGGTAACTGAACAGAACCCCTTGTAGCTGTTGTAGCAAGAAGCAACTGTATATTGCAACATGAATGCAACCCTGTTTATTGTTTGTATGATTATATTGTTCTTTTCTGAATTCACCGTTAGTGGTGTAAAGTACTGAAAATGAAACTCTGTATACTGTAGATTGCAATGTGAATACATCCCTGTATATTTTATGCAAACATGTATCTAATTTTACTCTCTGTCTTAGCAGTGATGTTTGCTCTTTATGTATATTGTAAATGTTATGTATTTATCAGTTGGAGCTTTTCTCCTTGGGTCTCTGCTGAAAAGAGGGGTACTTATTGCCCAGTTGGACTTTCCTGGTAATTAAATGCAGTAAATTAATCACTCAACTTGGAATAAACGTAGGGTTGACCCAAAGGCGGTCTCTATACTTACAGAAGGCGGAAAAGGGCTTTCTGCACATAAAGCTTGTAGTTCAGAGATTCGCCTAGCTGAGATGATAGCTAATAAAGCACTTCTCACACTTCCAAGATGGCTGCACAACGACCAGCAGCTTAACTTTTCCTAGTGTGCAAACTGAGAAAAAGGAGTGCCATTGAAAATTGTTTTCTGGGTAAAATTCAGTTACTGGTTAGTAAACTTACTTCTTGGATGCCAGCAAAGAAGAAATTTAAAAACCTGAAAGAAAAATCAACCAAGATGAAGAGAAAACACTGCCTAGGATTGATTCTGCTGCTTTTCAGCAATAAGTAAAACAAATGTACTCAGATGTGAGAAAATAAAAAAAACAGTGAAGGAATAGAACTCAAGTTAATTTACATTTGTTTGCCAAGGAAGTCTGACTGGAACAATGGACCGTTTTCAGCGGAGAAAAGTTCCAAAACAGAAAATATTATAAGAAAATAAAACATTACAAGAAATTAGAATACATACAAGAAATAAGAAATTTTAATCAATCAGAAATTGTAACCAGTAACTACAATATTAAGCATAGGCTTTAAGTTTATAAGTGAAGATTCTTTGCAGAGATCTTTTGAGAAGTAACTTGGGGACTAAACAGTCTGGTGCATGACGGGAGATGTTCAACAGAGGAGGAAGCTGAAAATCATTGGATATACATTGGATTATGTGATGGTAGAGATACCGAGATTAGGTGGTCAGGAAATGTAAAATATGTACAATATGAATATTGTGAATTGGGCCGAGGGAAAAAAAGTGTTAGCCTCCAGGGGAGGTGTGAAAAAAGTAGTACAGTAGGAATATTATTGAATGGTCTAGGATTATGAAAAATGAGTTCGGTCGAGTTAGTTGGCTGTGTAATAAGAGTTGGGTTTCTTAACCTGTGTCAGAACATTTACAAATCCATGACCTATTTAAATGGAAATTGAGAAGATTTTTAAAGGTTATTTTGCTGACTGCAGACCTAATGTTAGGAGACAAATTGTTCCAGGTTTTTTGCAATATAACTGGAACATAGGGAGTCATCAGCAGCGCTCTTACTTCTGGTGGTGTTTATTAGTGATTTGTTACTGGATCTTAGTGTACAACTGTGAGTAGTGGAGTAATAGGTCCTGTAAAGCTGGTGTTTTTTTATGTGATGGGCCACTAAGTTGGTTAAGGGTGAGCAGATTTGGTAGTTCTAACCAAGATAGTTGTTTAAGGGAATGGCAGTGATGGGATCTACAGGCGGAATCAGTAGCAAATTTTGCTATGCTGCTGGCTGTTTAATTTAGTTAAGTCTGCTTTATTAAAGTTGGTGAATATGGGGATGCACAGAAGTGTGGAGAATAGGTGAGCTTTAGCAATAATGATATTTGTAAGGTACTGGTTTTTACACCTGCATAGGGTTCCGAGTTTTTTGTGTACTTTCTTGACGTTTGGGTAATACACAAGTCAAATTTCATGTTTTGATCTATGACAACACCTAGAAGCTTGGTTTGGGTGACTGCTGTAATGGAGGTATTACTACTTGAAGTAAATATGAACGGGGTGGTTTGATCAGTGGCTTTAGTACTGTGAAGCAACATCAGTATGTGCTGAGCAATACATAGCAAGGTTTCTACTGCAGTGAAGGATTCTTGTGTTATATTTTGAAGCTGCTGGAGTGATGGGGCAGAGCAGATTAGGTTCAAATCACGTGTGTATTGGACTAAGGTGTCATGTAAGGTGGCAGAGTGAAGGCTGTTAGTAAATATGGTAAAAAGAAGTGGTCCAAGTATAGACCCTTGTGGAACTCCTAAGCTTATGGGTAGAAGAGAAGATAGGTTGTTTTGCCATTTTACTGGCTGACTACGACCTGACAGACAGTCTTGGAACCATGCAATAGTGAAGGAGCATAGATTAAGTTCAGAGAATGCAAATAAGAGTTTACTATAGGAAACTGTGTTGACAGCCTTAGAGAGATCCAGAAAGATGGACAAAACAAGGTTACCTTCATTATAATGCTGATCAATAGTATTAGTAAAGCTGATAAGGGCTGTGGAAGTGCTATGATAGAGGCAAAACCATGCTGAGTATTAGCCAGAAGTTTATTGTCTAAGAGATAATTTAAAATTTGTGAATGTATGCATCTTTCGAGGATTTTTGACAAGGGTGATAAGATGGCAATAGGGCAATAGTTTGATAGTTCTGTAGAGTTCTCATTTTTATGTAGTGTTATTATACAAGATATTGTTCAGAGGGCAGGGATATGTCGTTCTGAGAAGGACCGATTGATTAGTATAGAGACTGGGTATGAAATGGCTTCGGCAGCTATTTTGAGGAATTCGGCAGGTAGTTTATCTGCTGCAAGGGTTGTTGATTTGAGCTTATTTAGGAATTTTCTTACAGCTTTTGTTGGGACTGGGTGTAGGGAAAATCATTTTGTTATTCGGAGCTGGGGGGTGAGAGGTTTGGAGGAGATGAGGTGCAGTTGTTTGTAAGGGCCAGGATACATTCTGTAAAGTATTTATTAAACTGCATGGCAATATCATCTGTAGAGTTACTAGTTGATGGGGAAAGAGTGCCAGTTTTGCCCAGTTGTAAAATTTTATTGATGGCAGACCAGAACTTTTGTGGGTTGTTTTTGTGTTTTGATTGAATATGTGTATTTTTTTTTTTTTTTTAATCAAGCCTGATTTGTTCTTTAGATTTATCTCTTAGTTCAAGACATTTGTGTTGATTATGTAGGGCGGCCATGGTGGTGCAGTGGTTAGCATTGCCGCCTCACAGCAAGAGGTTCTCCGGTTTGATCCTCGGCTGGGGTGCCTTCTGTCTGGAGTCTGCATGTCCTCCACATAAGACATGCTGCAGGTGGATTGGACCCTAGGTGTGCGTGTGTGTGCCTTCTGTGGAAGGTTGGGCGCCGGGCTGGCAACTCGACACAAAAAGCTCACTGCCATTCAATGCGGACAGGTGATCCATTGGCCTACCCTAAAACGGGAGAAGAAGAAGAAGAAGAAGTTGATGCTTTACTGTGAAGCCATATTTCCCAGGCTTTCTCTCTGTTTTAGGAGTGTGCTAGTCTCTTTGGTAAGCCCAGCAGCATATTTGGATTTGATTCTAATTTTTGTGGTTGGGGCTAACTGATTTATGATGTTTAGGAAGGTAGTGTTGAAATTTTCTACTGCTTTGTCTTAGAGAAAGGATTTAAGTTGTTTCCAATCGCAAAGTTTGAGTACGGATACAAAGTCTTGGGAGTTGAAGTTTTTAGTGAAGAGGATTTCTTGGAGAGTGGTTACTTTTGGTGAGTTTAATTTGGTGTAGGAGAAGAAAGGTGGGGAGGTGGTCACTAAGTATGTTCTGGTTAGTACCCAGAGTGATGTGACAGTTCAGGTTGTTTGGTAATGATCCAGTCTACTATCAACTCCTTTTTTTTGGTAAGGATCCAGTCTACAATCAACTCCTTTTTTGATACTTTATTCTAGGTGCATTTTGGATTATTTGAGTGAAACCATGGAGGTTATGTTCAGTATGCTGGAATGAGTTACATGAGAACCAGTTGATTTTAAAGACTTCCATTATGATAGTTTCCTGGGAGAGAGTACTGTCTTTTCCTGGGAGAGGGTACTGTCTTGTCCAGTGTAGGATGGATTCTAATGTGTTAATATTGCTGCCGAGGGAATATGGGCTCTTTTTACATTTAGGTTTTTCTTTGAGTTAATTTTAAGTCTTGTGAACAGGATCTCTGCATTGTTGAAAGCTGGAGGGGTACAGTTTATAATTTCTAGTGTAAGTTTATTTTTGAATAGTAAAGCAATGCCTTTGCTTCTCTTAGTTTTCTTCTCCTGTCTAAATATATATTATATCGAAGAGGGGAGTATTTTGTTGTTACTGACTTCTGCTTTAAGCCAGTTTTCTGTTATAAGAATTATATTTGGGGAGTAAAGTGAAATGGGGACATGAAATTCTTGTACTTTGTTCAGTATACTTCTTGGGTAATGTAGGATAATTTTAAGTATTAATAAGTAGGATCCTTTCCTGGGGATGCTTAGTAGGTTGGATTGATTGATGCTGGGAATGCTTAAGTTATGTCTTGGGCCTGGATTTGGGTGACTGTCTCCACAAAGAATAAGTTGTGATGCTACCTGAAGGATTGTTTTTAGGTATTTGTATATAAATCTGTCAAATTTTGCAGACATACATGAATATGACTGACGAGGGAGCACTAGAAATGGAGCAATGTCTGTATACAAGCAGTTGTATATAGTTGGGAATATCTTGAGCATAAAGGGTTTTGATTGTAGTTGGTTGGATAGTGGAGGAGACCGGGATTGGGTATTGACATTTAACACGTAATGACAGGATGTTAGTCGTGTTAAGACAAAGAATTACGATAGCGCAGTGTAAGGTTAACATTTTGTTATGTAATATGTGGAAGAGTAGTATAAATACAAGGCTGGAAAAACATGTTTAACTAGCTATTCAGATGAATTGATAAAAACAGCAAAAATCAGAGGTTGAAATGAAGAAAAAGCACAAGTATACAAAGTACAAGGCTTCTCAAGAAGAGTTACTTCAAAAAATAGAGTTGAAGACAGAACACTTCAAAAAACAGCAGAGTTAGAAGACAGAGCATGTACAGAAAAATAGAGATTTTCTGCCACACCAGAGAAACTGGAAAGAAGATTGTATTAATTTTATGAAAGCATAAATAAGCAATTGGACTGATATTCCACAGCAAGATGTAATAAATGAAAGGGCAGATCAAGTGTATGCTCCAATACTGGAGAAAGCAGCCAAGACCTAGATTAAAGATGCAATCATACCAGCAGAAAAGAGTTGATTCTGACAAAACTGTGGCAGAAAGGCAAAACATTAAATATTGGAGACAGCAGTGTTTGTAGAAAATGATTACTCACTGTACACCAGGCTGTAAAGAGGCAAATTTATCCCAGCAATTAGAGAATGCTGAGAGGCAGGTGTGAGATTCAAGCTGCTGTTTTCAGCATATTTTTCCTAGATGATAAAAAGACATTTTGATACGGAACAGATTGAGGAGGAAATAAAGTTTATTCAACAAAAAAATAAGTCTGCAAGCAGAAGAGGATTCTGAAAACACAGGTGGTGAATAGAAGAATCAGTAGCACCTTGAGCTTGAACCAGAGTCTGGCGTTGGGTGATAAGAGATGAACAGGAAGAACAGCAACACTAAAATTAGTGAATAACTGGAAGGCTAAATCATATTTATGAAATATGTCTTTCAAGAAAAAGCGGCTGAAAAAGACTGGACTTTTGCTGATTGTTACATTTGTGGGAGGGACTGTAAAGTACATACTCCACTTTACCTCATTAGTCTTTTCTCCTTTTAGTGCCATTGTAAACATTAAGTAAAACAATTAATACTTGTATAAAACACTTCATAATATAACCTGCATGTAATACACAGTTAAGCAGTTTTTATGCAGTCAGGAGTATTTTAAATGTGTGGGAGTCTTTTCATTTACATGTTGTATGTTCTAAAATATTAAAATAAGCAGGTACCTTTTAATTGTAAGATATATAGTCTTTACAGTATAAATACAGAAGAAAAGCTGGACAAAAGTTTAATGTTAATATGCTGTGATCTTGGACTGCTGGGGTCAGGTGTAAAAGTGCTCTGATTATGTGCAGAATTAAAATATTTTCTCTTATTTTTATTTTTACAAGGGTGAATGTCTAGATTAATACCTTTGGTGTAACCTATAAAGTGTTTTGCAAGCAGGTTTGAAAAATAAGACAAAATGATGAAAGACATGAAACATTTCTTACATCTGCAAAGATATTAGCTTGTTCGTTTTTCCATTAGTGAATGTTCAGTGGGATTCAAGAAGTATGCAGCTGAAGGCAGTTGTATATTCTGTTTGAGTGAACTTTACAAAGATTCACTGCTGACTGCTTTTACACAGAAATTAGTTGTTTGCAGGTACAAGGAATTAATCTTGAGAGGTCTGAGCAGTCTTTACAGATGAAGACGCAAAAATTAAAGATGCAATGGTAAGCAGTTCAGTAAAAAATAAAGTTTGAAATTATGGCACGAGTAAGACAGCAGCCTCCATAGCAGCCTTAATACTCCAATGCATTTAACAGAATGTACAATTTAGTTTTACTTAAAGACAACCACTGCAGTTTTTCTTAAGGCTAAAAGTTAATGCTTTCTGGAAGTATTCAAGCTGTTTTTCACAACTGGGAGGCAAAACAGATTAAAAAAATAACGGACAGCAATCAAAGTGGGAACCCAAGCTACAGCATGCTGCTTTAGCATGGATAATCTTAATTCTAGGTTAGATAATGCCTTGTTTTATCTGAAGGGTTAAACTTCATTTTTTGAAGATGTACACAGTTTTGTGTTTTCTCCAAGTTAATATGGGATTGGTGTGTTCTAAAAATGTGTTTAGTTTTGTTTGAGGGTTTTCATTAAAACAAAAGTCTTAAAAACGCGACGTAGGTTCAAATGGAGATGAGAGGGAACAATTGTATAAAAGAACAGCCTGTCTCAAGCATTGTGCACATGCAACACAAGTTGGAAGTACACATTCAAACAACTGTCATGTCTTAACAGGTGGGAGCAATAGCTTTTTATCAAAATGGCTACGCCAGCCATATTATTTTGGAATGTAAATGGCCTTACAGGTGTACACAAAAACAAGAGTACTGAATTACATTAATAAATATGTAGTGTAAATAGCAATTTTACAGGAGATGCATTTGGAAAGAAATGAGCATGCGAATTTGATAAAGAAAGGATTTCTGTATGGATATTCAACAGAATAACCAGGACAAAGGGAAGTAATTATACTAATTGCTAGAGGGGCTCCAAGAGTGATAGAAAAGGAAAAAAGACAATAATGGTAGATTTGTGTTTGTAAGGTGATACTGGAAAGGGAGTAGGATTATGCTGGCATGTATTTTTATTCCACCAAAAACTACTAATATGGTGCATAAGAACAATGTGAGAGATATAATCAACTTTTAGCTGGGAACATTGCTTACAAATGGGGAGTAGAATTTGATATGTAACAGTGAGGATGCATCATGGGGACCTAGAAGGGAAATATTAAAAAGTGAGTAGATTTCTAAAGAAATTTGACATGGAAGATGTGAATTCAGTAGTAGGAACTCAGACAGAATTTACATACTGAAAAAACAAGATGATACCTATAATGCACTGGATACCTTTGAAAAACATGTTTAAAACATCATGGCATGATGTTTCCTACACTGGGATTATTTACAGGATTTTATTTTATATATAATTCCAGACTCTGACCACCTGGAGGCCAGAAATCATTGTTTGTGCTGCTGGATGACTACTTAATTTGTGAGACAATGAAAGTCCTGAGGGTAATTTGACCTGGTAATTCCATTGATTGGCAGATCTCAGCAGGGTGCTTGACTCATGTAATTTAATCTTTGCTCTAGCATTTCCTTTGTTAGAGACTGTAATCACATCCAGTAAGGTCTTGCACCAGGAGCTAAAGAATAAAACATTTATACTACTAACCAGTTTAAATCTTTATTAATTTAAGTGCTCATGCTTCCACCTTGTTAAAAATGAGATTTACATGTGCAAAGTGTTGGTATGCAGTGTTTGCCTTCATATGTTTTACTCCACTGGTTGGTTTGCTGTCCAGAAGTCACTTATAACAAATGATACCAGGGTAATGTTTTAATCTTTCTATTCCTGGTGCAAATACAACAGAAATGGGTGGGTGTTATTAGAAACCATCACAGTATGAGAAGGTAGGCTTCTGTTACAGAAGTAAGGAGAATTATACACAAAAAAGTATAAAACAAGCAAAACAGCAGCAAAGGTCTGGCCCCAAATAATCTAACCAGCATGAATATTCAAAGGACATCCAATAATGCTGAGCAGCTCTATTTTATTCAGCACAAGCGCTTTCACAATAGCTGCATCAGGTGCATATAAATGAGGGATGTAAAAGACACACCTTATATAGTCATTAATATCACATGACACCAATTAAAATTTAAAACTTTCTTAAAAATACAGAGTCAATATAGAAACCCTAATATAACATAATACTAAAATAAAAACAGTTATAAACACTACATGTATAAATAATTATAATACATCCCTGTTTTATTTACGTAAGGGTCTCTTTTGTAAAATAGGTTTTAGTGGTACATATTCATTGAGACCATGGCCAAAATTGGCTCTAAGTCTAACTATCCACTGTGCCTCTATCTCTTCAGTTCTGGCTCTAATGTCACCACCCCTAATGTTGGTATAATTTCTACCCAACACTGTAAACTTAAAAATGTGTTGTGCATCTGTATTACTAACATGTTTTGCTAAAGCATTCATGATACTAGATTTCTTTATATTATAAAGATGTTCTCTTATCCTTTCTCTAAGGCTGCGATCCATTTTGCCTACATAGAATTTACTGCACACACAGCATGTAGCTAAATAAACCACATGACAAGCATCACAGGAGGCTTGAACCCTAATGTTGAAGGACTCGCCTGTGTCTGGATGTTTAAAGATACTGTCACTCCAAATATACCTACAATATTTACATTGTCCACATGGTTTTGTGCCAGTTGCTGATTTCAAATTGCGGTCTTGTTTAACATTGCCGAGTCTATTTTTCAATGATCTTTTATTTCTAAAAGAAAAATGTGCTCTGTTACCCACTATGTCTCTAATCTGTTTATCTGTCATTAAAATATCCCAATGGTCATTTATGACATGTGTATAGAGAGACATCTCTGGTGTAACTAAAAGACAGCCTAAGTTTATTATCACTTCTATGTTTTGTTCTAAACAATGGACTTGAGAAATAGGGTTTAGCTGTGGTGTCCCTTAGCTGCCTAACCATTATTGAGTTTATCAAATTTGTCTCATAGCCTCTTTCTACTAATTCAAGTTCAGTTGTCATCATTTGCCTTTCATAATCTTCACTCTTTACATTCAGCCTAGAAGCCCTAAAAAATTGGTTTCTAGCAACATTTGTGAAAATAAACTCAGAGTGCATACTTTCCCTATTTAACAACTGGTTAACATAAGACTCCTTTCTAAATAACTTGGTAATGTTCATCCTTATCAACATATACATCTAAAAAATTTATACCAATCTCCGAGACATTCAGGGTAAATTTTAAAAAATCACTAGGTCTATTAACATATAATATAAAATCATCCAACTGTAATACTGACCCCTTCCAAAGAAGGAAGAGGTCATCCAAAAACCTCCTGTAAAACAAGATAAAATGGCTAAATGGACCTTTTAATAAGTGTTCAGTCTCCCATACTGACATGACCGCATTGGCATATCTGTTAGATAAGATAATACGTAGATAAAACAGGGATGTATTATAATTGTTTATACATGTAGTGTTTATAACTGTTTTTATTTTAGTACTATGTTATATTAGGGTTTCTATATTGACTCTGTATTTTTAAGAAAGTTTTAAATTTTAACTGGTGTCATGTGATATTAATGACTATATAAGGTGCGTCTTTTACATCTCTCATTTATATGCACCTGATGAAGCTATTGTGAAAGTGTTTGTGCTGAATAAAATAGAGCTGGGTAACAGACCACAGTTTTCTTTTAGAGAATGTATCAATAGTATAATGTTTAGTGAAAGTGCAACTAGAACACTAAGTTGCTAGAACCTACAGCGTTGAAGAAAGCCCCAGAAGCAGCTGCAGCTCTAGTGGAACATGCTTTTAACTGGAGCTTATAGTTGTTTGTCATGGAAAGAATAACAAAAGGAAATAGCCTTAGAAATCTACTTAGAAACAGACCGATTGGAAACGGGAACCCAAACTCTTGCACTGGAAAGATACAAATAGCTAGTCAGACTGATACTTTTGGTTTTATCTACAAATCTGAACTGTCTATGTACATCCAAGGAATGCAATAATCTCTCTCCCTTATTTTGAGAAGGAAAAAAAAAGGAAGGCAAGTTGATGGCCTGATTTAAAAAGATCTCACTGACAAACGTAGGCATAAAGGAAGTATTAGCTCTAACAGTATCCCCATCCTTACAGAAAATTAGACACAGTGGAATGGCCACCAGTGCTTACAGCTCTGACACCCTTTTAGTAAAAGTTAAAGCTACCAGTACCAGTTTTTCAAATACAGAATTTTAAAGACCAAGATGTAGCAGGTTCAAAAGGAGACTGGGTAAATTTTTCCAAGACACAGATCAAATTCCGAGTAGGAAGAGCTATCCTTGGTGGTTTGATGTGCAGTACACCTTTCAAAAACTGTTTGACCACAAAGCAAGTAGAAAGTGGCAGACACAGAAGAAGCAGACCGAGATGGCTAACAACTGTACTTTGACAGAAGAGAAATGCCATTCCAGCTTTGAACAACTCCCTCAAGTAAGCAACAATATTAAGAATACCTACTTTGTAAGGGGTGAATCTTTTTGACAAAATAAAGAAAATGTTTTCCATTTATAAACATTTCTTTGTAGTTGTTTTTTTAGCCTCATTAAGAACCTTAATCACATCCACAGTGAAGTGGTGCCTAAAAAAAATTAAAACTCTTATTGAAAGGAGTCAGACTCAAAGTCTATAGTTTGGAGTGAATGAAAGAAAGTACAGTTGTGTACACTTACCATAAATGTAGATGTTAGAGTGTACGCACTGTTGCAGTCATCACTTTTGGATTATTTGCTTGCAGAAGCCCTCAGTCGGCCTGATTAACAAAGTCTTGGGTCCTGCTTCGGTTGCTGTCCCTTCCTCCATTAAGTCAGGTCATCAGGGGTATAAAACATCAGTTTTTCTTGCCCCAGATATCAGGTGCCCCCTTAATGGGAAGCAAGTAAATCTATAAATATACAAGGTTATACCTCCAACAAAAAAAGCAAATACACCAAAAAGCTTTTGAAGATAGCAAAGGAAAGTAGAGGTGCAAAGGAAAGTAGAAGTATATCCAAAAAAAGAAAAAAAGGAGGAGGCTGGAGGGAGGGTAACCAGGACTGCAACAGTGAATACACTAACATCTACATTTATGGTAAGTGTACACAACTGTACTATGCTCTTCGTGTTTCACTGTTGCAGTCATCACTTTTGGGTAGATTCCCAAAGCTAAGGATGGGAGGAGGAATTTAAATAGAATTAGGACCAGCTAAAAGGCCCTGCAAGACTGCAGTGGCAAAGCCAGCTCATGATTTAGAGAAAATTGTCAGATGGTAATACTTGGTGAAAGTATGTACAGAACTCCAGGTAGCAGCTTCTAGGATATCCCTGGTAGGGACGCTTCTGAGAAAGGCTGCAGAGGTAGATGCAGCCCTGGTAGAGTGGGTTCTGATCCCCTGTGGGATAGGTTTTCCATGGAGTTTGTAGCAGAAATTAATGCAATGGCCTATCCATCTGGAAATGGTTTGCTTTGAAAGAGCCTTCTCATCTGCCCATGCAGCAAATGCCACCAGGAGTTGATCAGATTTCCTTTGAAGTTTAGTTCTGCCCAAGTAGAATCTAAGTTGTCTGTGCACGTCTAAGAAGTGCAGAATCCATTCCCCTTTGTTCTGTGGATTTGGAAAGAAGGTTGGCAAATGTATGGACTGATTAACGGCCACACTGGATACCACCTTGGGCATAAAGGAGGGATTAGTCCGGAGGGACACCCTGTCCGCATGAAAGATGATGAAAGGCTCCACTGCAATGAGGGCCTGTAATTCAGATACCCTTCTTGCTGAAGTGATTGCTAAAACGAAAGCTGTTTTACAAGAAAGGAATTTTAAGTCCTCAGTGGCAGCTGTCTCGAAAGGAGGGTGAGCTTTTCCAATACAAAGTTAAAGTCCCAGGCTGGACTTGAGCTCTCCTGGGTAGTCGAAGATGTTTGGCCCCTCTGAGGAACTGCTTAAGTAGTGGATGAGCGAAGAGGGGCAGTTCTGTGTTGTTATGAGCTGAGATGGCAGAGGTGTGAATTTTGATCGAGAAGAAAGACAGGCCCTTATGAAGCATCTCAGTTAAGCATTGTAAAATCTGAGGTAAATTGGGCACTGTTGTGCTCGTCCCTTGAGCCTGGTTCCAGGCACAGAATCTTTTCCATTTTTCAGCGTAAGACTTTCTGGTACTAGGCCTCCTTGCCTCTAAAATATCTATCACTGGTGGTTTGCTGAGGGATGGTAAAGGAGAAATTATGTAATTAGCCAGGGCTGCTAGATTCAGTGTCTGAAGTTGAGGGTGCAGAATTTGGTTCTCCTGCTGAGACAAAAGAGTAGGAGTCTGAGCCAGGGGCCACGGGGCCTACAGTGACACACTGCGCAAGAGGGGGTACACCAGTGCTGGCGTGGCCAGTCTAGTGCAATCAAAATTGCCCTTGGTTTGTCTTGTTTGATCTTTAGTAGTACTATGGAGAGCAGAGGCAGAGGAGGAAAGGCATAAACTGATAGGTTTTTCCCAGCTGAAGGACAGAGCATCCACTTTCCAAGCTTGTTTGTGGGGAGTCCTTGTGCAGAATTTGTCCAACTGAAAGTTTTGGAGGGAGGCAAACAGGTCTATATCTGGCGCCCCCCCCCCCCATTTGCTTGTCAACATGTTGAAAATTCTTGGTTCTAGTTTCCACTCGTGTGGGTCCATGAGTTTTCTGCTTAGTTCGTCTGCCAGTGTATTTAGTTTTCCTGGCAGAAATTGAGCTTGTAAATGTACTTGATAGCTCAGGGCTGTGTTCCACAATGCCATGGCTGGTCTGCAGAGGGGGTAAGAATGTGTTCCCCCTGCTTGTTTATGTAGCACATAGCAGTGGTGTCCGTCTTTAATTGTCCTGGAAGAATGTGGTCCTTGAAGGCTGTCAGAGCATTCTGTACAGCTAACATTTCTTTTTGACTGATATGCGGGTGCATTTGACTTTGGTTCCATTTCCCCTGAATGCATTTCCCTGCCAGGTGGGCCCCCCCCATGCATAGCCTGATGCGTCTGTTAAGGTTTGGGTGGCAGGGGGGGAGTGTGAATGGTAGTCCCCTGTTTTGGTTACAGGCCTCTGCCCACCAAAGGAACTCTTGGCATAGGCAAGGTATGATACGAATCACTGCTTCTCGATCCTGTGAATGTTGACACCATAGGCTTTTGAGACACCATTGCAGTTTCCTCGTATGCAGCCTTGCATATGGAATTAGAAGAATGCTGGAGGCCATGAACTCCAAGGCTTGCAGCATTTGCCTTGCAGATAGCTTGTTTTTTGTGGCCACTTGTTTGAAGTAGGTTGTCAAATGAATCCGTTTCACTGGCATGAGGAAAGCCATCTGGGAAGTTGTATTCAAGCTTGCTCTCAGAAAGCAATTTGCTGACAGGGTATCAGGTGTGATTTTTTTTCATTTATGGTGTACCCCAGACAAGTCAGTACCCTTTGAACAAAGGCCAGATGATTCAAAAGTATGTCCTGGCTTTCTGCCCGAATTAGACAATTGTCCAGAAATGGGGATATTTGAATATTTCTTTGCCTGCAGAATGCAATGACTGGAGCTAGGCACTTTGTGAATACCCTGGGCAGAGTAGATAAGCCAAAGGGCAGTGCAGAGAACTGATGGTGCATGTAGCCTGCTTTGAAGCATAGGTATCTTCTGCAAGACTCCCTGATAGGGATGTTCAGGTATGCTTCTTTTAAATCTAGTGTTGCCAACCATGCATCTTTGCCTAACATAGGAAGCAGCCGGTGAAGAGTCAGCATCTTGAATTTTGGAATCACCACAAAGGTATTTATATTTAGAGTAGAAAGGTCCAGGATAGGACGCCATGTATTGCCTTTTCTGGGTACCAGGAAAAGTCTCGAATAGAACCCTTGTCCCTTTTCCTCTTCTGGTACCAAGTGAATAGCCCCCATGCTTAAGAGAGAGAGTACTTGATTTTGGGCCTCTGCCCACTGATTTGGGGCAGATCTGGCCATCCGCTTGTTGTTGGTAAGGTTTGGAAATGAAATCTGTATCCTTGGGACACTATATTTAAGACCCATTTGTCCCCGGTAATGAGTTTCCAGTTTTTGGCCTGCAGACCAATCTTTCCGCCTAAAGGAGCATTCAGTTGGGAAGTGCTTGGAAGTTTTAGAAGCAAGTCATTGAGACAGTTTTCCATACGGGGGAGTCTTACTACTCCCTGATTTGAGTGCGGAAACCCTCCACTGCTTAGTCTTGCGTGTCCCCCTGGGATTGAAACCTGGGGTTTCTGCTTTGTCTGGGTTTGGTTTGAGAAGACCTTGAAGAGGCTGGAAAGGACCAATTCTTAGAGGTCCAGTGCCCACTTAATCTAGGAGGCTGAACTTGTAAGAAATCTTTAACAGTTTGCATTGATTTAGCTTTATCTTCCATCTTTTTAAGAACTTCCTCAGCCTTGTTGCCAAACAGGAGGTCCTGATTTAAGGGAGCATCCAGCAATTTAGCTTTAACATGATCAGGTAAAGATTACTCCTTAAGCCAAGCATGTCTTCTGAGTACAGAACCAGTAACAGCAGCCCTGCAAGATGCCTCTAAAGAATCAAATCCACATTGCAAAGTATGTTTGCCAACCTGTTCAGCAGAATTTATTAAAATCCTCTTAATTCTTTATTTTCTGCACAGTCAGGAATCAACATCATTTTCTGTTTACACAATTCAATAACATGTTGTTGATACTTTAACATATGAAACTGACAGTTTAAAAGCCCTAATGGCCAAGGTTGCAGAAGTGTAAACCTTCTTACCCCATCTATCCAGCGCCCTGGAGTCTCTATCAGAACGAGTAGGACTTTTAGCAGAAGCAGCCTTAATGCCCTTGGGTCACTGTGAAATAATCTCTGGATACGCAATACGTTTAAAAAGGAACTTGTGTGAATCGGGAACCCTGTAATATCTGTCAGGTTTTCTGGGAGCAGGAGGCAAAGAATCAGGAGCCAAACTAGATTCCGAAAAAGCATCATCAACAATGTCTAGTAAAGGAGGAACAGCTAAAGGCCTATGTTGAGGCAGGAGTAAGAAATCCCTAAGCCTCTTTTTTGAATCAGAAAAATCCTGGCTTTCATAGTAGAAATGCTCCCTTAGAGTATGTAATGTTTCACCAAAAGAAAAATCCTCTGGAGGGAAAGCAAAGGGAATAGAGTCCTCTGCATCAGAATCCTTAAGTAGATAAGAGCAAATCCAGATAATCAGAAAAATCAGAATCCAGGTCAGAAGATTCATAAACAACTTCAGTCCTAGGTCTCTTGGGGGGTCTGGCTTTCCCTGATTAAAATTACAAGATCTTCAGCCTTTCTTATTTGTTTTTTAGGCATAGAGGCCTGAACATGCAGCCTGGGAGTCGTTTTTTTAGGCATGGTTCAAGATTTAGGCCTAAAAGAAGGAGGCTTTGGTTTAATATGCAAGTCCGTAGGCCTGAATACACCCTTAGAAGCCAGTGCCTGCACAGCAGCTCCGGACCCATCCAAGGTAGAGACATCCTCAGATTCCATTGTTGAAGCATTTCACGGTATTACCAGACTCCAAATGGGTCTCAGTAGAGGCCTGCAAATCAGAAGTAGCGGGTATCAGGGGTTGCAAAAGCGCCTCACTTGAGTACCAGCGAACTGGCATAGGAGAAGCATCGTCAGCAGTTTTGGACCACGGTGGCCTGCGTCAGTCTATCCTTGTGTTTTTTTCAGAATGTCAGTAGTCGGATGGCTAACCGACAACATTTCTGGATAATTAAACAGAGAATCAAAATAATTAAGAGGCGAAAATACACAGACGACGGATAGTGCACAGATTAAATAAAGCACAAAACCCAACAACACGGTATGTCGTGGTCAGGGCCCAGGGAAGGAATACAGTACGAATAAAAATCTTTGAGGTATTTGCTTTCCACAAGTAATTCAATTATTAACTTTTACTGACATCGGTAAGGAGCAAGAAAAAGTTTCTCCAATGGGGTACTTGGCTTTAGTTGAAGACTTCAGTTCTGAAACTCGAAAACGAAAATTTCAGGAGTTGGCCGACTGGCACTTGCGAACTGCTTCTGCTTCGGGCACCGCACGGCAAGAAAGACTAATGTAATGGCGTTGGCTGCATGTTTTATACCCCTGATGTCATGGAAGAAGGGACAACAACCGACGCAGGACCCAAGACTTTGTTAATCAGACCGACTGAGGGCTACTGCAAGCAGATTACCCAAAAGTGATGACTCCACAGTGAAGCACGAAGAACACCCTTTGTTCTGTGTAAGCAAGTTCATCCTGTGAGGTAACCTGTGATGACTGCCCCTGACCAAATGACTGATAAGGGGGACCAGTGCTGTCTAGGCCAAAAGCGAGCCCAGACAAAATTTCTGACTAGGCCTTTTAATTTTGAGAAAAAGTCTAGAAATCAGAGGAAGTGGAGAATATGCATAAAAGATCTTCCTCTTTCAGGAAAGAGACATGTCATCTGTTCTCAAAGTCTGAAGGCAAGTCGCTTTGGAGCAGAACAGTCTGAGCTGTCTGTTGGGTACAGAGGTAAAAAAGATCTTTCTGGGGAGAACACAATTGAGGGATAATGTCCAGAAAAAGCTTTCTGTTGAGCATCCACTCATGAGGATCTACTCAAAAAATCTGCCTCAGTGTTCTTTTCTGATGGGATATGTTGTGTCTTTCGGCTTTTCCCGGTGCTTTAAGTAAACTATGTTGAATTACTGGGTTCCAAGCAATCAGGGATACTCTGCAGAAGGGGTAAGATACTTTACTTTCCTGTTTATAAATTCCACATTACTGTGGTGGTGGTGGTCTGTGTACATCTGATAAGGACCTGGAGTCCAGAGATACTGTAGACAAAGATTTACAATAAGAGACTTCATTTCGTTTGCTTAGGTGGTCATTTATCTCTCTTTGGGTGACCAAATCCACTGGGATTTGGATGCTTGTTGAGGAAGTCTCCCAGTGTCACATCTGAAACATCTGTGAATATCTCCTGGCAAGGGGAAGGAAGCAAAATAGGCACTCCTGAGCCATGTGAAAACGGTTGACTCAAAGAAACTCCTGCTTGATGAATGGCAAGAGAGGAATTAGGAAGGTTAACTGATGGCACCAAGGAGTTCAAATTGATTTGAGATACCACTGTATCTTCCTCATGTGGAGTTTGTCAGAAAGTACCACAGGAAAGTACAGCTGTGTCTACTTACCATAAATGTAATTGTTCAAGTGTCTTCCCTGTTCCAGTAATAACCACATAGGTTTTCCTTGCTGTTGTAGCCCTTGACTGGCCCAAGTACCAGAGATTTAACCCCCACAGGTTGTCAGATGTACCTGACATCAGGATGTCTGGATACAAGGGTCATCTGTCAGCACAGTCTTACAGGTCTTTCTTGCCCCAAAGGCAGCACCCCCCTGCCCCCCACCAGAAGCTCCAGACATGCTCCAACAGTGAAGATCCTTGAACATCTACATTTACGGAAAGTAGACACAACTCTGTTATGTTGACTGCACTTCACTGATGGAGTAATTACCATATGGCAGGATTCCCAAAGCTGAGAAAGAGGCTGAAAGTAAAAAGGTGATATAAGGATAGGCTAGAATGGCCTGCAAGACTGCAGAAAGAAATCCAGCCCTTGATTTGGAGAAAATAGGAAGATTATAATATCTGGTAAAGGTGCAGACAGATGACAAAGTGTCTGCCTTTAAACTTTCCCTGGCATGACCACTTGTGGAGGGTGAGGCGTACAGAGAAGGTAAAATGTTAGTGTATTTCACTTTAATATACCTTCATTACAAGATGGATTTCTGAATGTTTTTCAGTATGTATGAAATTATATACTTCCTGCCAAATATGAAAAATGCTAGCATGACAAGTGTAGAAAGTTTTATTCTTTGTACAAAGTTCTTTTATGGAATTCAGTACTCATGCTGGTACTTGCGTATTATCACAACCAGATTTTGTAACCTGCTGTAACTCGTAATGTGATCACGAAACGACTTTCTACCAAAGTAAAAAGGGGTGTGTGAAGTGTTAACTATTGTTTTGGCACTTTGGGAATGAGATATAGAAGAGGAACAATGGCAAAATTCATCTTACTGGGTAGTGCCCTTTCTCACTTTCTATCTGCGTCGTGCTTTGTACTGAATTGTAGGCCGTTTTATTGTGATTAGTGGGAAACAGTGATTTAGGTTTCCAGCTCAAGGCATTGTAAAAAAGACGTGAAGAGTGCATGTCTGCCACTGTTAGTGGAAGATCTTGGCCTTATATTTGCGTGTGTGTGCTCATGTTCAGCTTAACAGTTTAGGAGCATCGCTGAAGGGATTATACGTCTCGATGCTGGCTTGTCATTTACACAGATTGGAGTACGCAGGACAGAGATCAGCTCGCCTTTATGTATGCTAGTAGATTAAGACAAACCAAACAGAGCAGCAAGACTGCATCTTCCATCCATGGCATAGGATTCATTAACACAGAGTGAGGTTACTGTGTTGACGAGACACACACAAGGGTCCAGGCCAATCTCCAGTATTCCATGTAATGCTGTCTTTACATTGACTTACAGATGGGATAGGTACGCTAGCAGCAGTGTTTGCACTGTTATGACTTGACGTTTATGTAGTTAGCAGTGTAGCTACTTTGCCCACATTTGAAGGGAGACGTTACTCCCAATCTGCCTTAACTGTGGTACGGCTTGGAAATGAGGCGCTTGTCTTCTTTGGAATCTGGCATAATTTATTCTGCCCTGCTCATCTTATTTTGCATGATATTGCAACCAGATATGTAACCTGCTGTAGCTCGCAATGTGATCGCAAAATGACTTTCTGCTCAAGTAAATAGGGGTGTGTGAAGTGTTAAGAAGTTATGTACTCACCATAACGTACGATGTATGTAGTCCATCTCACCTCACATTCTTACCTGTGGGTTCGGAGCTGAACCTCATCTCAGACTCTGTCATACTCTAGCTCGAAGTCTTCAATTGGCTCATGGCTAAGAGGTATCCCATGCTGCAATGCGCCTATTCCTCAGATCTTGTTTGCAGCGAGCTCACATCTACACACAAACACATTGAGAGGAAGAACCAACTCAACATATCAAGGAGTACTGAAACCAGAGACTCTACACCTCTAGGTCCTCCAGGAGGGCGTAGGTGGGTTAGTAAGAATGTGAGGCAAGATGGACTACATACATCGAACGTTATGGTGAGTACATAACTTCTTGATGTTATGTAGTCCAATACATTTGTACCAGTGGGGCAGCGTCGCTAGCACCTAGACCTTGGGCGGCTCACTGGAAAATACTCCTGAGCACTGTGGAACCAAATGAGGATCTGCCCCTTGATACCAGATCCAATTTGTAATGGCTAATAAAGGTGTGAGGAGATACCAAAGTAGCTGCAGCACAAATATCATCCATAGACATCCTAGCCTGAAAGGCAGTGGAAGTAGACACCGAACGCGTAGAGTGAGCCTTTACCTTGATGGGTAATTCCTTGCCATTTGAAGAATAGATGAAGGAAATGCAGCTAGAAATCCATCTGGACAGAGTTACTTTGGAAACTGAAGTCCCTAGTCTGTTTTCCAAAAAGGAGACAAATAGTTGGTCAGATTTTCTAAAATCTTTTGTTCTATGTAAAGAGAAATGTAATTGTCTGTGGACATCCAGCTGATGAAACTTACATTTGCCTTGTTAGATAATTCAGGGAAAAACACAGGCAACTCAATAGACTGGTTGAGGTTGACCACCGAAGCAACCTTAGGCAAAAAGGAAAGATTAGGTCTTAGCGAAACCCTATCCTTGTGAAATATCAAGTAAGGGGTCCTGGACTGATAAAGCTTGGAGTTCAGAGATCCCCCTAGCCAAAGTGATGGCTATCAAAAAGAGCGTCTTCCAAGACAAAAAATTTACAGGTTGCCGCGGGCTCAAAAGGAGGTGAGGTAAGTTGCTGTAGCACAAAATTAAGGTCACATGGCATAACAGGATCAAAGATCGGAGGTCTAAGTAGCATAGTCCCTTTAAGAAAGACCCTACAAAGTCTATGCGCCACTAGATTGGGTTCATTAGCAACATGAAAAGTAGAAATGGCTGCCAACTGTACTTTAACAGTTGCCGCAGCAGATCCCTGACAAACAGTTAAGATAGAAACTCTAAAATAGATGAGATGGGAGCTGTATATGAATCAATCTGTCTTTCATGAGCCCAAATGGAGAATCTCTTCCACTTACTGGAATAAATCTTCCTAGTTAGGAGGCTTGTGGGAGGAAGACAGAATACGAACCACCTCCGGTGAAAAATCATGAACCCTGAGACTAGGGATGGAATTGGAGCAGCCATGCTGTCAACCTGAGGGTTTGGATGGAGGGGTGGAACTGCCCTGACATACGAGTCAATAGATCCAGCTCTGGGTCCAGAATCCACGGCTCGTCCATTAGATAAGGGTGAAGAAAAGGAAACCAGATCTGACGAGGCCAGTGTGGAGCAATCACTATCATTTTGCTTCCTAAAGACTGTGCTTTCTGAATAACCTTCATTATCAGGGGAATTGGAGGGAAGGCATAGATAAGACCGGAGGGCCAATCGTGAACTAGAGCGTCCCTAGGTGTTTCCCCTTCCAGGGGAATAAGGGTGAAGTAGCTGCTGCATTTGGCATTGAGGGAGTTGGCAAATAGATCACAGCAAGGCTGACCCCATCTGCGGAAAATCTGTTCTGCCACCTGTTCTTTCAAGGACCACTCGTGAGGCATCAGAATAGCTCTGCTCAGCCTGTCGGCAATCACATTGGACATCCCCGGAATGTGCATTGCCACTAGAAAGCGCTGGGAAGATACTGCACACTGCCACACTCGAAGAGCCTCTCTGCTAAGTGGATATGACCTGGTTCCCCCCTGTTTGTTCAGATACCAGACCACTGACGTTGTCCGAGTGGATTGCAATTGTCCCAAGAGGAAGAAAGCTGAGAAGTGCTTGCAACGCTAATAGCACCGCCCTCATCTCTTAAGACATTAATATGGAAATTGATCTCGTGTTCCTGCCAAGTGCCTTGGACAGTCCTGCAGAGATAATGCCCCCCCCCGATCTGGGAGGCATCCGTGGTCACAGTGGCAATCAGAGGAGGAAGAACAAAAGGCATACCCGTGTTGAGATTGCTGGTCTGAAGCCACCAGCGCAGATCCTGATTGCACCTGACGGTTATTACAATAAGATGGGAGAAAGGAAGGTGCTGAAGAGACCATTGGGCAAAAAGTAGCCACTGAAGAATCCTCATGAGAAGTCTTGCAAGAGGAACTAGCATAATCGTGGCCAGCCATGGTACCTAACAGCTGGAGGACCACTTTTGCCTTGACCTTCTTCAGTGGTAGTAGAGCGTAGACTTGTTGCTGTAAAACCTGAATTCTCTCTTCTGGCAGGAAAACCTTCATGAGCACTGTGTCTAACTCGGCGCTGATAAAGATGACACGCTGCGAGGGCAACAATGCAGACTTTTCCCAATTCAAGGAGATTACCAGACTTTGGCACAGAGCAATAGTGGCATCCCTGGTCTCTAGTAGTAGATGCCGAGTGGTGGCAGATAGGAGCCAGTCGTCCAGGTATGGAAACACTTAGAATCTATACGTCTCAAGTGAGCCGTTACCACTGTCATGCATTTGAACACCCTGGGGACTGTGGTGAGACCAAAGGGCAGGGCGCAAAACTGAAAATGACTGGCTCCCAGCCGGAAGTGTAGGTGACTTCTGGATGCCCTGCCCATTTTTATATGGTAGTAAGCATCCTTGAGGTTGATGGAGCACATCCACACATCTTTCCCCTAATAACGGGAGAATTGCCTATAACGTGACCATGCGGAACTTGGACTTCTCTACATGAAGGTTCAAATGGCTGAGATCCAAAATGGGTCTCAGGTCCCCTGTTCTTTTCGGCACCAAAAAGAATCTGGAGTAAGTCCCTAATCCTACTTGGTCTGAGGGGACGGGCTGGATGGCTCCTTTTAACAGCAACTTTTGAACTTCTAAGGTTGCGGAATCCCTTTGACTGGGTGGAACGTCTGGGATTCTTTTGTTTGGAGGAGGAGATGAAAGAAAGGGAATGTGATAACCTCTGGAGATTATCTCTAATACCCACTCGTCTTGGGTGATGTCTCGCCAGGCTTTTGGGTAGAGAGAAATATGACCCCAGACTGGCTCCAGAGACGCGTAGTCGGGCCTCCTCTCAGAAGTGCAGGTAGGGGAAGCCATGAAAGGAATAGCGGTCCCCCTGGTTACACGGGCCTCCTCTGCCTCTAGGGCGGCGTCTACCTGAATTTCCACCCCCTCCCTCTGCCTCTGGAGGGGGAATCACTCTGTGCATTGTGAAAAAACCTCTGCGATTTTCTGAACCACATTTTCCCACCCTTTTGACCCTTGGGATAAGGTCTAGAAGGCATGGAAAAATGGACTCCCATGGCAGAGAGAGTTTTTCCTTCCTGCTCGCAGCTAGTGAGAGTATCCTTCACCTTCCAAATAAGGAAGGACCACCAAAGGGGGCGTTGGTGAAGGTAGACTTGAAGGCCTCCACGAAGTTGCACAGGCGCATCCAGGAGCGTCTCCTAAGAGAAACTCCGGAACATGCAGCCCTGCTCACTTCATCGGCTGCGTACGAGATCAGCTTCATGGAGGAGTTAGCAGTAGAATTTAGGGTAGACATCTGTGCACTGACTTTGAGCCACAGTATCAGAAACATTGCCCTGTAGAGAATCTCCAAACTCCTTTAGGAGATCTCTTTGAAGCCGTGTAAAATGCGATTAGTAGTTCAGTGACTAGGCCGCTGAAGAAAACACAGGCTTCCCATACCTGTCCATAGGCCTGGACTCCTTGTTAGGGGGATGGATGGTAGATTAAGTTTCTGCAAGTTCCTTCTTGGTGGCTGCTGCCAGCACCATGGCATCTACTGGAATGCCTTTTGTAAAAAATTCTCTATCAGGGGGAGCAGACAAACTTGTGGGGCCTCCTCGGGACCGGTTCCACAGTGTCCAGAGTTTCCCACACCTTTCGACAAACTAGGTCCAAGAGCTCGAACGGAGGAGAAACCCAAGAAGCAGAGGGTTGGGAATCAAAGGCCTTCAGGAATACAGACTCCTCCTCAGAAGGGGCTTTAGATTGCCAGTCATCTCTCTGTCTCAGTATTTCCAAGATATCTGAAAGAGATATTGTCAGAAGATGACTTGGGGACTCCTCGAGGTCGGTGTCAGATGTGAGGGACTCATCTTGGGAGTCAATGTGCTTCCTCTTACACACACTCTTTCTGGGTGGCTCCCCAGGTAAAAAAAAACCCGGGGAGGCTTCAGAAAGATGGGGACCACTCATGGAGGTATCCTGAGGCCTTAGGTCTCTGCTGTCCCTAGACAGAGGTTGATCCGATACTGACATCGGTGCTGGAGGGGAAGAGTATCTGTACCGTAGGATGCAGCCGACTACATGGCGAGCACACTCCTCATGACCTCAAAAGCAGATTCCCCCGGCTCCGAAGGTTGACTAACCACAGAAGACAACCTCAGAACCGAGACAATAAGGTCCGAAGCCGATGTTCGGTCCAAGCTCACCCAAGCCGAAGCACCGAAAGGAAGGCTCAGAGCCGAAGATTGACCCAATACCGCCCTCTCGGCTCCGACCAGTGAGCTGTGGACCCCGTGGACGGCGCCGATGGGGTCAGAGCGGAGATCAGAGCAGAGACGCCAGAAGGAGCAACTGGAGCCGATCTCGAGGCATCAGATGGAACAGACAGCTCTGTCTCCGAAGAAAGGTCCGAAGGAAGAAAAGCCAAAGATGAAGGGGGGACGGGCTCCGGAGCCGATTGGGTAAGAGCCGAAAGCAATTTAGCCATCACCGATGACTGAAGCAGTTTCTTCACCACTCTATTGACATAGTCAACGGAAAGTGTCCTGGAGGATCTACAGGACATGGTCGGGGATCTGAATCTCCCTATAGAGGGAGATCTACGAGTCGGGCAGACCGGTTGAAAAACTGGAGACCGGCTCCGAACTGACACATCTGACCTCGCTCCAATAAACCTGGAGCCGATGTAGACATCATTGAAGCATGGACTTCTATTGGCTCCGAAGCCAGTGGAGCCGAAGCAATAGTAGTCTTAATTTTCTCCGGTGGCTCAGAGGAGACTGATGGAGCCAGAGAGCGCTTCTTAGATAACTTTTTATCCAACTTTTTATCTGATTTGGAAGGAGAGGACTTGGAACTGGAGGATCTCTCCAAATCCTCTTCAAAAGATGGTTTCAGCAATCCTCTCAAAATCAGCTTGTTCTTCCTTTCTTGCAGCACGCGGGGGCTGAAAATGTGACAAAACAAGCAGGATTCCTGTAAATGACTAGCCCAAGCAATACACACATACAGAATGCCCATCTGTCAAAGATATTTTGTTGTTACACTTAACACACATTTTGAAGCCCGAAGGCCTGTGCTCTTTAGACTCCTTGGACATGGTGAGACAAGAACACACACACAAAGGGGAAAAACTGTATGGGGCACCTTCACCACAGAAAACAAGAAGTGCGGGAAACTAGAGCCTCTAATTCAAATGGCCTAGAGACCGCGAGGTAATCACAGGGAGGACTAGGTCCTCTAAGTTAAACGGGCCTAGCCCAGGTAAAACCAATAGGGGAATAACCAACAGTCACACCACAAGAATAACACTGCCAAGGGGGATTAAACTGGCAAACAATCAGAACAACAGGAAAAACCAGGGGAGGACTAGGTCCTCTAACTGAAATGGGCCTAGCTTGTAAACACCAAGTAAAACGGGATACCAGAAAAGTTCAGTTTGTCTTTCGGCTTTTTCCCGGTAAGGGGACACCACAGCGGAACTCCGGTCCGCTAATGATTGGCAATAGATTTTTACGAAACGTGAGATGCCAGCTCGACTCCCAACCTTCAACGAAGGCACGCCCATTTACGCACGCATGTCTTTCGAAACGCTACCCAACCACGAGGAGGACATGCAGACTCCATACAGAAGGCACTCCCAAGCCACGACGAGAATCGAACGGGAGAACCTCTTGCTGTGAGGTAACAATGCTATCGCCGTACCACCGCACCAGAAAAGTTCACTAACCTGCTAAAAGTAAAAAAAAAAACACTCTAGCTATGAAAATAGCTTTTGGAGCTACTAAACTGAACAAATAGTAGAAAGTTTGTACTTAGCCACGGCCAAGAGCGAGACCATGTCCGAGCGGCAAATGAGATCTGGGGAATAGGCACATTGCAGCATGGGATACCTCTTAGCCACGAGCCAATTGAAGACTTCAAGCTAGAGTATGGCCGAGTCAGAGCAGAGGTTCGGCTGAGAACCCAAAGGTAAAAATGTAGGCGAGATTGGACTACATAACATCTACTGTTTTGACACTTTGGGAATGAGATGTAGGAATCTGGCATCATTTATTCTGCCCTGCTCATCTTATTTTGCATGACATTACAGCGATAAAGGATGCTACCAAGGAAGAGAACTTTGGGCGTTATTCCAGTTCCTTTTTCAGAACCAAGGTGACTAAAAAAGTGATTTGAACTTCACACATACCATTTTAGTTTACTATACATTCTGTTCGCAATAACATCAGGCACTACACGGGGTTAGAAATCTGGTTGCGATAATATGCAAGTACCCTCATGCCTAATATAGAATGTCAAATGGAGTCAGAAGATCTTAGCAGAGTTAATGGTGTAGTGTTCATTTTTAATTGGTCAGTGGTTGCTCTAAGACTGATACAATAATGCTGACTTTAATCAAAAAAGGTATAAAGAATGTATGATTCTGTTCAAGGAGACAAGTCCCTGATTTCTTCGTCTCCCATATACGTGCCTTTCTTTGCAATAAAGGAGACTGATGAAGACTGAAAGTTGTCTGGTACTGTTAACACCTTGGTGCTGTATACTCAGATTTCCAAACCTTTTGTGTGTTGCTGCATTAGAAATTGCCTCTGGGTCTACAATGACAGGTTTTCTGTCAGGCCAGTTTCTGGTGTACCTATACATAATTTCTTTCTTTTCTATTAGCAGAGTTTAAAACCTCTACTGATAAGCTTTACTAATAACCTCTCCATTAGATTTAATTTTGAGCGGGCAAAATGCATGCTCCTGGGAAAGTGTATGCATGCGCAATTAGGTATACTAACAGCATAAAAAATATTTCACTGTGTGCTAGCAGGGTATAATCAGTAAATGGGTAGCCTTGTCAGAAGGACTGAGTATCCTTAATCAGGTGTGACAGCAGGGTCTAATTACATAAAAAGAAAAGGAAGAGATGGGATTCCTTCATTAAGAATGAGAGTGAATTAATTACTGTCACATATCTATCCTTTTGGTATGACAATATTTCTTTTTATAATGGATACCAGTACAAGTGGTTTAAAACAGCTGCAGTGTGGGATGCCAGGCAGTTATGTACTCAATAAATATAGAAGAGACAGCTGCAGTTATTTGAGAAAATGGTCTGAGTTCACTAAAAATGATAGAGCTTTACAGCTTCTGGGAAAAAAATATACAAATCAAAAACAGAAGAATAATAAGATGCCAGCCTCCTGCTGGTCAGCTTTTAATGACTGGCAAAAGAAGCTAAAAATAAGGAAAAGGAATCTGTAGTTCGAAGTCTAAAGTACAACTCCGCTAGACTAAAGTCACAGCAGTACAAAGAATGGTAAACTCGTTACAAAAATGTTCAGAACAAAAATTCCATTCCTGGGGCATACAGCCATTAATAAAACAAAGTCTGGTTTAGTTCTCCAAATACTCCAAAACACTTCTGTGCCAGAAAAAAAATTTAATGAGCAAAGCTTTCGGGTTAACCACCCTTCATCAGTACATAACATTGAATTCCACTGGCCCGAGGCTAGACCCTATCCCAACATGCCTAGCGAGAGTTACCCAGATCTCGTTTGTGATAACCCATAGCACTAGACTATAATATGCAAATATAAACAAACATATATATAGATTTTATATACACACACATACACCACCAAGACAGTAGTAAAAGGACTTTAAGTCTATCCAGCTCATAAGGCAGGAAGGGAATCACAGCCTATGTAGCCAAATGATGGATAATTTTCCTCTCGATCTTCCAGGTAGGGGGAAGGAGGGTGGGATGCAAGAAGGAAGGTGAGATCAAGGACAATAAACATGGAATGTTATGGTGAGTACATAACTTCTTTATGTTAGCTGTGCCTATCACCTTCATTCTTGCTGGCTGGGACCACATTCCCAGCACCTTCTTCTTGGGTGGCTCAATGGAATAGACTATTCAGGACCGTGGAACCAAAGGATGCCCTGTTCTGGGAAGCCACATCAACCTTGTAAGGAGCGATGAAGGTATGGGGATTAACCCAAGTAGCTCCCGCACAAACTGAGTCTAAAGGCAGTCTGGCCTGAAAGGCAGTAGAGGAACACGAAGCCCTAGTTGAGGGTCTTCGAATTTTTCCTAGCAGCTGCTTGCTCTGTGAATTATAGACAGAGGTGATGATGTTTGAAAGCCATTTTGATAAAGTTACTTTCGAGACTGAAGTTCCCTTTCTGTTTTCTGAAAAGGATACAAACAATTGGTCGGATTTTCTGAATTCTTCTGTCCTGTGCAAGTAAAAATGTAACTATGAACATCCAGTTGGTGGAGTTTATATTCTACCTTGTTGCCATGATTAGGGAAGAATACAGGTAGGTCTACTGACCGATTCAGATTGAACTCTGAGCAAACTTTTGGTAGGAAGGAGGGGTTGGTTCTGAGAGAAACTATCTTTGTGAAATATTATGGGGGATGAATGGATAGAGCTTGTAATTCTGATACCCTCCTAGCTGAGGTAATGGCAGTTAAGAAAATAGTTTTTCAAGTCACGAATTTCAGAGAACATGTAGTAGCCAGTTCGAAAGGAGGGAGAATCAGGGCAGCTAGGACTAAGTTTAGATCCCAAGGAGGAGGTGGGTTCTCTTATTTGGGGTCTCAAGAGGATAGTACTTTTTAGGAAAGTTTTGCATAACCTGTGGGACAATGTTGGAACCCTTTTCTTCCACATGAAAATTGGAAATAGCAGCCAGCTGAACTCGGATAGTTGCTGCTGCTGCTCCTTGGTTAAAGGTCTTGTCAAGAAATTCGAGGATCTATGAAACAGGTACAGTAGAAGGGTCAGTACTATTTTTGGCTGCCCAACAACAGCACCACTTCCACTTGCTAGCATAAAGTTTTCTCGTTGAGGATTTGAGAGAGGAAATTAAAATATGTCGTACTGCTGGGGAAATGTCAGGAAGCTTGGCTAAGATGGGAAGTGGAGAAACCAAGCTGTCAGCTTGAGGGTCTGGATGGAAGGATGAAGCATACCAGACTGATGCACCAAGAGATCTGGAACTGGGTCCAGGATCCAAGGTTCCTCCTGGAGATGGGGCCATAGGAAGGGGAACCATATTTGACGAGGTGGGTAAGGGGCAATGAGGATTAGTTTGCAACCAACGATTTTGCTTTCTGAAGAACCTTGGGTATTAGGAGGAATGGGGGAAGGCATAAAGAAATCCCGGCGGCCAATCGTGAACAAGTGCATCCCTGGGTGACTGTCCTGGTGGAGGGACTAGGGACAAATAGCTGCTGCATTTGGCATTGATGGAGGTGGCAGAAAGGTTGCAAGGCTGGCCCCACTTGAAAAATTTGGTTTGTAATTTCCTGCTTCAGGGACCACTTGTGAGTCAACAGGATAGACCTGCTGAGCTTGTCTGCTATTACGTTGGATTTCACTGGAATGTGCATCGCAATCAGAAAGCATTGAGAAGACACTGCCCACTGCCATACTCTTACAGCCTCTCGACATACGGGGTAAGATTTGGTTCCGCCTTGCTTGTTGATGTACCATACTAATGACATGTTGTCTGTTTGAATTGCGATCGTCCTAGTAGGTAGAGCGCCCTGGAGTGCTTGCAACGCTAGAAGCACAGCTCTCATCTCTAGGACGGTGATGTGCAAGTGGTACTCCTGTTGTTGCCAAGTTCCTTTAACAGTCTGTCCTGGATAATGCCCCGCCACCCTATCTGGGAAGCGTCTGTGGTCACTGTGGCTACTGGTTGGGGGAGGATGAACGGCCTGCCTATCCTCACCTGTGTAGACTGAAGCCATATTAGATCCTTTTTGCAGGTCTCAATGAGAATTTCGTGTGACATGGGTAGATCTTACATGGACCACTGAGCAAACAGAAGCCACTGTAATTTCCTCATGTGGAAGTGCGCCAAGGGAACTAGTGTTATTGCTGTCACCATTAAGTCCAGGACTTTGAGAACAAATCTTGCCTGAATCTTTTTTTCTCCTAACTGAGACTGAAACCTGATGTTGAATGGTTGACACCCTCTCCTGAGGAAATTTTGCTATCATGTCTTTTGTATCTAAATTTGCCCCTATAAATGTAATATGACGACAGGGCAACAAGGCAGATTTTTCGTAGTTTATAGTGATGCCTAGCTGTGAGCAGATGAGAATTGTGGTGTCACTTGCCTTAGTTAATTGATGCTCGGTGGTGGCAGTAAGAAGCCAGTCTAAATATGGAAACCCCCGGAATCCTAGAAGCCTCAGGTGACTACTGCCATGCATCTGGTGAACACCCTGGGGGTTGAGGTGAGACCAAAGGGTAGAGCTCTGAACTGGTAGTGACTGGCTCCCAGCCGGATGCGTAGATATCTCCTGGATCGCCTGTCCATCTTGATATGGTAGTACACATCCTGGAGATCGATGGAGCACATACAATTGTCCTTTCCCAGAAAGGGAAGTATGGACTGCAGTGTCATCATCCGGAACTTTGTCTTCTTGACAGACTTGTTGAGTCTGCTGAGATCCAAAATGGGCCTCCAGTCCCCCGTTTTCTTTGGAACTAAAAAGAATCTCAAGTAAGTTCTGGATCAGATTTTGTCTGCGGGGACTTCTTGGATGACTTGTTTTTCCTAGCAACCTTTGACCTTCTAGGGTTGCTTGTTCCCTTAGACTGGGTAACACATCTGGGACTGACTTTTGTTTTTTGGAAAGGGGTGACAAACAGAAAGGAATGCTGTATCCCCTGGATGTAATCGGCTGTACCCAAGTGTCTTTTGTGATAGTTTGCCAGGCTTTTGGGTACAGTGACAATCTGCCCCAGACTGCCTCCAGAGGTGGACAGGCAGGTCTCCTTTCAGGAGTGCTGGAAAGGCCTACCAGAGAACATCTCTGTCTCCCTGATTTTGCGGACCTCCTCTGCCGCAAGGGCACCATCTTTCATTATTATTTTCCCCTCTGCCCCTAGGGGAAAAAATCACCACGTCCATCAGGTGAAGTTCCCTGGGATTTCCAGAACCACATTTTCCCACCTTTAGACCTTTGGAATAAGGTATAGTAGGCATGGAAAAACTTACTCCCATGGCAGACAGAGTTTGCCTTCTTGCTCGCACCTGGTAAGAGTCTTTTTTACCTTGGGCCCAAACAATAATGAGCCATCAAATGGGGCGTTGGTAAAGCAGGACTTAAACGGCTCCACAAACTGACAAAGGTGCATCCAGGAATGTCTCTCAGGCAATTCCTGTGCCGGCTGCCCTGCTTGCTCCATCGGCTGCGCAGGAGATAAGCCGCATGGCGGAGTTAACTATAGAAGATAAGGTCGCAAGCTGGGAAGCAGCCTTGTCTGAAGCTCGTGCAGCTGTAGGATCCTGTAGGGCATCTCCTAGCTCTTTCAGGAGATCCCTCTGGAGACAAGTAAAATGGGAGAAATAATTCAGTGACCCAAGGGTAAAGGCCACTGAAGAAAACATACGCTTCCCATATCTGTCTATCATATGGGACCTCCTTGTTCGGTGGATGGACAGACATTTTTGATAATTCTTTCTTTGCGGCTGCCACAACCAACAATAGCATCAATTGGCATGCCTTTAGTCAGGAAAGGTTGGTCTTCCGGTGCTGTGATAAACTTATTGGGCCTCCGCAGAACTGGTTCCATAGATGCTGGGGAGCTCCACGCCTTCTGACTACCCAGACTTTGGAATCCGGCCGACCGAAGGGCTGCCTGAGGCAGGACAACCCATATGTTATGACTGCAGATGCATCCTTGAAGGACATCGAGACACCCTCACGGGGACCATGGGGACCCTTCCGAGTCCTCCAAGTCAGTGTCCAATGCGAGAGATTTAGGAGTCCAAATGCTTCCTCTTACAAGTCCTCTTCCGAGGGGTACTCTGGAAAGGTTTCAGAGGGGGGGGGTCACCCGATAGGGCATCCTGGGGCACTGGTTCCCTACATTTGGGGAGGAGGGGTGGTTCGGAGGTGAACACTGGCCCGGAAAGGGAAGGAGCAACTGGAGCCAAGGGTGGAGCAGTCTGAGAGGACAGCACTCTCATCACCTCGAAAGCACCACGATCCAGACCAGATAAGAGTTTCTGGCTCTGAAAGGCAGATCTCCCCCGAACTGAGGGTGATGGCTCCGAGGCCGATGTAGGCACCGAACTCACCTACACTGAAGTTACAAGTGGGAGAGTAGGATTCGACAAGGGTCCGATCTCGCTCTCCCCCCTGGAGCCAACAAGGTAGTGTCAGCCCCCAGGATCCTTCGATAGAAGGTATCAGACGGGATCGGAGCTGATGTCAGACCAGAGGTTTTCGGATCTGACAGTTCCACCACAATGACCTCCATGTACTCCGGCTCCGAACTCAGGTGAGTCGAAGGAGGAATCGACGACAAAGTAGGTTGGACAGTCAGCTCTACAGCCATATGGGCTAGGCTCGATAAAATTTTAGCCAAGGCCGGTGTCCTGAGTAGCCTCTTTACCACCCTCTCCACATCATCATCCGAAAGGCTCCTGGATGATCGAGAGGAATGGGTGGACGATCTGTGACTGCCCGCCACAGACTGGAGAAGTGGACTGTGGTATGGACTGCACCAGTTCCAAGGAGGGAGACCTGGTTCTTTTATGACTCCTAGACCATTCTGAGGACACTGATGGAACCTAAGGAGATAAAGCCTGGTCAGACCCAACACATTTTGGATCAGACTAACTTGAAGGTTTGCCTTTTCACTTCAATGTTTCCGAGGTCAGAACCAACGAAGTTGCCAACTTGGAGGATTGCTCAGATTTCCTGCCGGATTCCCTTCCATCTATGCCTCAAAAGGCCCTTTCAATAACCCTCTCAAAATTAGCTTATTCTTACACTCCTGCAGGACTCTAGAGCTGAATCCATGACAAATGGAACAAGAGTCCTGCAGGTGAACAGCTCCCAAACAGTATACACAGCTAGTATTGTCCATTGGTCAGACATTTTTTGGGTGCAGGAATCTCACTTCTTGAATCCAGAAGGCTTGGATTCTTTCGATGCTTCCTTAGACATATTTGCCAACAATCAAGATACCAACAACAAGGTACAATAACAAGACCACAGCTAATAGCAGCAAAAAGGAAGAAACACTCAGCCAAAAACAGAGTGAAATTTTTTTTTTAAAGGAAAGGGAGAGTAGCAGAAGGAGGAGAGTCTAAGTCAAACGACAACTTCTACAACCAAGGAGATGCCTCTAACTCAAATGGCTAGCTCCTTAGACCAACAGTAGATAAGGGGGATAAGGGAAAGCTCTCTAACTTAAGCGGGCTGAAAATAAAGGATGAATCCTCCAACTTAAACGGATTCGCTAGTTATGTAGAAGGGGAATAGTAGGCCTGAGAGAGGAAGAAAAAGACGGCCACAACAATAAACAGCAACTAAGAAGGCGGTAGACAGAGGGATAGACAAACACCAGATTCTACTGACCTACAGAGATAACTATGCTACTTAAAAACAATATTTTATATAAAAAAAAAGTTGCCAGCAATCCCGAAACTTCAAGCAGCAAACAAGGTCTTGGTAACTCTCGCTAGGCATGTTGGGATAGGGTCTAGCCTTGAGCCAGTGGAAGCTCTTGAGCTTAGAGTCAGAGCTGAGTATCTGCTCCAAACCAAACCAGCAAGAATCAAGGCGAGATAGGGACAACATAACGCCAGAGTCCAACATCGATATTTAGTAAGTGCTGTAACACTATTTGATCAAATGTTAATGCAAGTAACCATTAAAGGGAAACAAATATACTGCAAACACAGAATTATTGCCAAGTACATGTGAAACTTATAAAGATTTCTTAATAAAAGTTCTGCACCAAAAACTAACATTTAAAAAAAATTAAGCAAATTATTACATAGTTCTTGACGGTCATAGATGAGGAGTATCAATGGACATTACCTGCCAAACAAAATACTGAGGAAGAAACAGATTTAAATTCTTCCACTGACTTTGATAAACCTACTACACAATTTTATCAATTGTGAGAAGTACCAAATCCAGCAGCAGCTAGAGACAGCAAGGCTGATCCTACCATAAGAGTATTGTGCCCCTGGACTGCAGTGGATTCTCAAACCATTTTAACATCTCTCCATCCTATTTGGACACATTCTGCTAAACATGCGAAATTGTAGGACATGTACTACTACAATATCCAACTACTGAACAGTTAAGAGCCGTATCAGAAGCCTCTAACCCCCCCCTGAACTTTCAGAAAAATATGGGAAAAATTGAATATAGGCAATAATATCCCAACATATGGAGATAACGGATTTCTGCTTGCTGGGAATAACTTGCTAAAAGCCATTAACAACATCATGCTCACTAAGCCCTAACTGGGCAAGAATTAAAGTTACTGTACAACAAGAAAATTAATCTATTGATGTGCATTTGCAATGAATGATAGGTGCGTTTGAAGCCTTCTTTCAACATCCTGAACCTACACAGCCAGAGGGTTATCAGCAGCTTTTGTACCGTGTTTGTTACCTCCTATAAAAGAGCAAATTAAAAAGGTTTGTTTAAACAGGCCATGATTGAGCATTCATGAAACTGTGAATCAAGCACAGTATGTGGCAGATAATGCACGTAAAGAAAAACAACAAATGAAAAAATTACTTGATATTCAGCTCCAACAGTTTGATACTGTCTCATTGGGAAGGGGAAGAAGAAATCGTGGAGGAAGAGGTAGACTAATTTTTTAAACACAACCCTGAGGGTAGTATCATCAAAATCATCTTCCTGCATCATCACAGTCACCACTAGGCACACCATGTTTAAATATTTGTTTTTACTGTGGTCAATAAGGACACTGGCAAAATGAATGCCCAATGTCTGTACAACAAACTCACAAATGCTCAAGCACCACAGCAGGCTGAAGGGAATCCTCTGGTATGAAATACTGCTTGACAGCCACCAGGTCTATGATTACTTCAGCAAATGCTGAACAACTTCCTATTTCCTGAACACAGATTCAGGGTGTGAGTGTATGCAGTCTCTTTAGACTATCCAGAAACAAAATCTGTTCCCATTCAAACTGGTCCACTAAAACAGCATGCTTTTATTGCAAGAAATTCTGTACCTCTAATCTATTAGGTACAATGCACCAGTTATTGTATGCCAGATGGTGTATTCCTAGATATTCCCAGTGAACCCTTCAAATTATACTTGAACAACATCTGTAAAATGAAGATGCCCTATTTTGCTATTTTAACACCAGAATGAGCTGTAGAAAATGCTGGCTTGGAGTAATTAAAAGTAATCCCTCCACAGCTTTGGATTGCTCATGAAAATGAGGCAGGGTTCTTTGAAGATGCAGAGCCTGCGTATTACAACAATGAAACCCATTGACAGCCTACCTACGGTAGTTCAGTATCCTTTGTCGGTAGAGGTGGAAAAAGGAATCAAACCTGTTATTTCTGCCTTATTACAACAAGATATCATCGTTCTAAGTCCACATAACACTCATATTCTACCAGTCAAGAAACCAGGGAAGGGATACATATATATTTATACAAGACTTATAAGCAGTGAATGCAGTAATAGTACCAACATTTCCAGCAGTCCCTAATCCTGTAACAATTCTATTCCAGACACCACCACCTTCTCGGTAATAAACATTTCATCTGCCTTCTTTTCCAGTCATATGCATTCAGATAGTCAATATCCGTTTACGTTTACAATACAGAGGGCAACAGTACACCTGGACTAGACTAGCAGAGATATGCATAATCACCTACTCTTTTCTATAGATAAATGGGAAAAACAGCTGAAAAAAGATTACATTTCATTGTGTTCTACTCTAATTCAATATGTCTGTTTACTTTTAGCTTCAAAACCCCCAAAATGACCAAGTAGTATACTATTTTTTTTTTACAGATAGAGTAGGATTTAATGTCAAGTTCCTATTGCCTCTGTCGAGTAGAGCCAATGGAGTGTTCCCCGGGGTGCATTTTCTATGTCCCATCCACTCATCAAGATTTCTCTCGAAGAGGGCCAGTGAGGTGATTTGCTTGACGTGTATGGGGGCAGGTCTCTGGGTTATGAACCTAACCCTCCAGCATGTTCTGTTGATTGTGGTAATGAGGTTGAGGTCTCTGGAGTGTGTGGTGCGGAGGGATTGAGATTTCTTTAGATGCAGCATTTCTAACAGAGCTGGGTCACACATGGCTTTATAAGTCAAGCAGAGATTGCCTCTAAGTGGGCGATATGAGACAGAATAGATGGGAGTTTTTTTGAGTCTGTCCATATAGGACAAGTGTTTAAGGCCTAGGATCCTCTTTGTAAGGTACTTTTGCAGCCTCTCTAGTTGTTGCTGGTGTCTAGTACGGTACATGGCAAATGGGGCTTTGTACTCGATGACTGGCCTGAGGGAAGAGTAATCTGAGACAATGACCTCTTTCTTCCTGGATGCAAAACCCTTAGTAATGAGATGTGCCACATAGGACTTTCTGACCACAGTGGCAATGTGGTGGTCAAAAAAGAGGTTGCTGTCAACCTGTGTTTCTAGGTCTCTTATAATGCCTTCTGTGTTCAGTGGACTATCATCAATGTGGTAATTCATGGGAACCAAGTTTTTCCCAAAGGGGATGACGACACATTTTTTGGCACTGAGCTTAAGGGCATGGTTCTGACACCAGTCGTTCGTCTCAGTGAGGCCTTTCTGTATGATGTCAATATCAATTGGGGAGTTAATAGCTCACAATTTAAAATTGTCTGCAAACTTGGTCAGCCAGAGTCCCTTTGTTTTGGCCTGCACTTCAGGGAAGTAGATACCAAACAGGAGAGGACCCAGGACCAAACCCTGTGGGACTCCACTCGTGACTGGTCAGCAGTCTGACTTGGAGTCAGCTACTTTCACACTGTGGGTTCTGTGAACCAGTGTGCAACCCACCTAGTGATACAGCTGTAAGCTTTCTTCGGGCTAACAGATTACTGCCAACAATGATTTCTACTTATGCAGAAGTAGTGAAACCTTTCTTAGGATTAAAGAAAGATGCCCCTGAACCTTTACCCCTGGCAGGACAGTCAAGAACAAGCTTTGGTACAAATGAAAACACTTTTAAATCCTCCTTCATTTGGGTTGAAAGATTATTCGAACAGATGTTTCTTGTTTAGTAGTGAATGCAGAAATGATGGTAATAAGACATATCACTTATTTCAGTATAAATCTTGAACATGTAGCAACAGCTCACCCCCACTGCCTTAGGGCAGTGTATATGACAGAGCACTAAGTGGAAATGATGGCTGTTCTAACCTTTTGGCATGAGACTTATGTGGCAGCTTTGCACTCTGTACATGCATGCAATACTTATCGGCAGCATGACTGTCCAAATATAAGTTGTCTAACCCTTCTTTACAGATTGTTTAGTGTCCACCACTTTAACTCAGCTTCTTTAATTCCTAAAGCAAACAAAGAACCATCTCACAACTGTGTAGTCAACACTGCTTCCTCCTAGGTTAAATTTACAAGTTGTTGCATTACAAAATCTACATTTAATTCTCTTCGTGGATGGCTCCTGTGTTTGAAGAGACTATGGTGAACTCAAAACAGCCTTTCTCATTTGTACAAAAGAGAGATTTGTTAAATGGACAATTAAATGGAAATATATCTGCAAAGTAGCCAAACTTGTAGCTATTACTAAAGCCTATAAAACTGGCAAAGATCAATCAGTAACAATTTCCGGATTCAGATTATGCTTACAGAGTAGTTCAAGATTCTGGAACAGTGAGGTTATTTGACTTTAGCAAGAACTATTAAAAAAAGTAGTCTTTGTTAATGACTTATTAGATGCCTTATTTCTGCCAAAAAGGCAGCTGTGGTTAAATGTACTACACATAAAAATGACGATTCCTTTATAGCAGAGGGAAATTTTTTTGCAGATATGGCGACAAGACAGACTGCATTGTCTTATTCTGTTCAGTATTTTTGCAGCAAATGAATTAAACTAATGACAATTATACTTTACAGCAGTTCGGACAGAGGACTCAGAATGAGGCGAATAAATGATGCGTGCAGCCTGCAGTAACCCTACAACATTTCTTAACTCAATTGGTCAAAGCCTACCATTTACCTTTTCATTGGGGTAAAAATGCTTTAATAAATAAATCATGTTTCCAATGACTGGCATGCCCCTCATCTTTCAGAAGTCGCTATATTACTTCATGTTGGCCTGAAGAAAACTGTATTGACTTCAACATCAGTGTTTTTTTCTTGCTTCTGAATCCCACATTACGATTCACTGTACCTTTTGGACATTGACAAATTATGTATCATCTATACAGAATTCATTTGCAAAGCCATCTGCAGTATACGATTTTAGTCAGAGGGCATTTGGTGATTAATTTTGCATGGACTATAACCAAACAATGCAACATCCATTTTTGTACCTTCTTCAAACCTTTCTGGCCCCAACATGCTATTTTCCATTCGGACAGCCACTACAATGATCATTATTTTGTTTGCTTTTGCCATCTGGAACTGTGAGCACATCAGCATCTGCAACCATTTATTAATATATATAAACACATTGCTAAGAACAGAAGCAAACATTTGGTTAAAATCAAACCAAGAACAAGTGAATGAATTGCACTACAGATTTAATACCTTTTTTGCTACCTTGCACACCTATGCACAGACTTGATAAAAGTGGGTTTGTGCCCATATACATACTGCACAAGATGGAGGTATTGCACTGACTCCTCTAAAAGTGACTTACGCAGAGCTTCATACTGCTCTTTATACTATTTTTCTCACTAAAACTTGAAAGGTTAAACATACTTCTACCCCCTTTACAGTAATACCACTTCAACTATTAAATGACTCCGGGATAAAGGAAAGAGCAAACCAAACCTAAAGAATGTCTATCATAAGAATGGAACAGTGTTTGCAATTTCACTTGGAAAATTTATGATGGAGCAGGAGGGCACGGTACGGCAGCACTGCAAGAGTACTATTATATTTGCAGAGATAAAGCTTATTACTGGTTACCTACACACTGGTCTGGTTGCCACTATGCAGGCCATGTTACGCGAGCTATACAACATACAGCAGTTCTACCTGAAGGAAAAATTTGGAATGCTCATCACAGGAGACATTAAAGCCATTCCAAACCCAGCTGGAAAAGTAAACGCCTCCCGTTTTATCATAATATAGTTCAAAAGACTGCTTTTAAAGGACCTGCTTGCATAGATCTTAGCGATAGAGTCATTTCTGGAGTACACATTGTACCTACTCATGGGACGGTCAACTCCATAAGTTTAGGAGCTGAGGAAGCTGTTTAAACTTTTGGAAATTTTAAGTAATTCCACCTCAGAGTCCATCAATTTACTAAGGAGATGACTGTCACATGTACTGTGGTCCTACAGAACTAAATGGCACTTGATTTCACCCTCGCATCTAAAGAGGTATGTGCTTGGTCATCAAAATGGCGTACTGCTTGTTTAGTCCTGATACTGGTGCCATTCATAGTCACCTAGGAATAAGTCAAAGTGGCTCAGCTTTCACATACCAAAGAAGCTGACAGTTTCCAGCGAGTATGGTTAACTAATATAGTCTCCAAATGAGAAGGAGGTATGCTCACAGCTATTATATTTATTAGGCCTTATTTTATTCTTGAGAAAAGCTTGCATTTTAAAGACATTAAAATCAAGAGAGATCTCTACACCTGCACCAGGTTAAACCAATGCCACAATAGATAAAAGAAATTATGTACTCACCATAGCATTCCATCTGGGTAGTTCTACTTCATTTATCTTCAACCTGTGGGATACTGGATCCGTATTGGATCCGAGCCGGCAATCTCACTAGCATCTGCTCAGAGCTCCTCCCCTTACCCATAATACACCTCCACTACTTTCCAACCCCCAGATCGAGTTTGCTGATCCTTATACTGATAACCCGACCTGAAAAAATACTTTATGACCTGTAACTGCAGCCCGCAGGCTGTTCACATGACAAGGTCCGGGGGAAGGAGGGAGGGACGGTTGAAGACAAATGATGTAGAACTGCTCAGATGGAACGTTATGGTGAGTACATAAGTTCTTTATCTGAAGTAGTTTACTTAATTTGGTCTTCAACCTGTAGGACAGAGTCCCGAGTTACTAAACTCCAGGGTGGCCCAGGATGTTCTAGGGCACCGCAGAACCAAAGGATGCTCTCCTTCTAGGAGTCAAATCCAATTTGTAGTGATAAATAAAGGTATGAGATGAGGACCAAGTAGCTACAGAACAAATATCGTCCAGTGAGACTCTAGACCAAAAAGACGCAGAAGTAATCATGGACCTAGTGGAATGAGCTTTTACCTGACCCGGAAGAGACATGCCTCTGTCCTTACAGACCTGAAGGATGCATGAGGAAATTCCACTTAGCAATAGTGGCCTTGGAGATGGGCTTTCCAAAACAGTGTTTTTAGGAGGACACAGTTGATCGGATCTACAGAAGCTTTTGGTCCTGTGTAAATAAAATCGTAACTATGAACATCCAACAAAAGTTTGTATTCCATTTTGTTAGCAAAATTAGGAAAGAATACCTGTAAATTGATGGTTTGATTGACATTAACTGTTGATGCCACCTTGGGAAGAAAGGATGGACTGGTCCGAAGGGGAAACCCTGTCTTTGTGGAAAATCATATAAGAAACTTTGACGGACAAGGCTTGCAGTTCTGAAACCCTTTTAGCAGAGGTGACCAGAAATGCTGTTTTCCAAGATAAGAATTTTAGATCTGTGGTTGTAGCAGGTTCAAAAGGCAGAGCGACCAGAGCTTGAAGAACCATAGCAAGGTCCCTTAGGGGAACAGGATCCTTGACAGGGGGGCATAAGTCCCATTAATAAAGGCTTTACACAGTCTGGAGGAGGCTAGTGAGGCAGAATTCTCACCCACATGAAAATGAGAAACGGCAGCCAATTGAACCTTGACAGTAGAAGAACTAGCTCCCTGATGAAAAATATCAGCTAGGAAATCAAGAAAGGTAAAAATAGGAGCTGTGAAGGGGTCTAAACTCCTTTGAGAGGTCCAAAAGGAAAAACATTTCCATTTACTGCAATAAACCTTCTTGGATGAAGACTTATGAGCAGCCACCAGAATAGACCTAACTGAAGAGGATAATTCAGGAGTCCTAGCGATCACAGGAACTGGAGCAGTCAAGCTGCGAGTTTCAAACTGTGCAGGTTCGGATGAGGAACCCCTGATGGGTGTAAAATCAGATCCTGAATGGGATCCAAGATCCAGGGCAGAGCCAGAAGGTGAGACCAAAGGAAGGGAAATCATACCTGGTGAGGTCAAAACGGGCCAATGAGGATCACTTTGCTTCCTAGTCGACGAGCTTTCTGTAGAAACCTCAGAATAAGAGGTACTGGAGGGTAAGCATACAGAAGACTGGGAGGCCAAGCATGGACTAGAGCATCTCTGGGAGACTCCACTGGCAAGGGGTTCAGAGCAAAAAACTTGCTGCACTTTGCATTGGAAGGAGATGCAAAGAGATCGCAGCAAGGCTGACCTCACTCCAGGAAGATCTGCTCCGCTACTGAAAGATTCCGAGACCACTCGTAAGGCATCAGAATAGTCCGACTTAACCCGTCTGCTAGAATGTTGGACAGTCCCGGAATGTGCATTGCTATGAGAAAACGACTGGGTGGAGATTGCCCATTCCCCCACACTCATGGCTGCGACACAAAGGAGGTAAGATCTGGTCCCTCCCGGTTTGTTGTTATACCAGACAACTATGTTGTTTGACTGAACTGCAATGGTTCCTAGGGGAAGAAAGGCATGAAGGGCCTGCAACGATAAAAGGACAGCCCTCATCTCTAGAACATTTATGTGCAAGCTGGTCTTAAAGGGGACCACAGACCTTGGACAGTCCTGGCCAAACAATGCCCCCATCACCCAAGTTGGGAGGCGTCCATGGTCACTGTGGCTTGGACAGGGTCTGGAACAAAAAGTCGTCCCTCCAAGATGTCCGGAGAACACATCCACCAGAGAAGGGACGACCAACAGACTCGAATGAGTTGTATTGAATACAACAGTTGAAGTTCCAACAGGAACCACTGTACAGATAGTGTCCACTGTAGAATTCTCATATGTAACCGGGCACACGGAAGAAGCATTATGGTCGCCACCATTGAGCCTAAGGCCCTCAAAACTGATTCCGCCGATGGAAGATGAGAATGGTAGATCAGAGAGACATGCATTCTCAGGTTCTGTACTCTCTCCAAGGTCAGGAAGATTTTGCAGTGTAATGTATCTATCCTTGCCCCAATGCAGTCCATCACCTGGACAGGATTTAGAAGTGCTTTGGATGCATTGATTGTGACCCCAAATGCAGGACAAGCTTTAAGAAATACTCCCTGGTTTGAGAAAGTAGACACCTGGTGGGAGCAGTGATGAGCCAATCATCCAGGTACAGATAAAACCTGAATCCCCTGAAGCCTCAGGTGAGCCACTACCACCCCCTATGACTTTGGTGAACACTCTGGGGGCTATGGTGAGACCAAAGGGAATGGCTCAACATTGATAATGATAGACTCCTAGCCAGAAGCGGAGGAACCTCCTGGTGCTTCTGTGCATCTTTATGTGATGGTAAGCATCCTGGAGGTCTAACTAGCACTTGTAGTCGCTCTCTTGCAGGTATGGCATGAAGGACTGTACTGTGACCAACCGGAATTTTTCTTTGGCAAATGACAGGTTTAGGGTAGATAGATCCGGAATGGGCCTCAAGTCCACTGTTTTCTTTGGCATCAAAAAGAACCTGGAGTAGAAGCCCGATCTAGACTGATCTGGGGGGACGGTTTCAATGGCTCGTTTTTCCTAGTAGCTTGGAAATTTCCTGTGCTGCTGCCTCCCTTCACATGGGTGGTACATCCCGGAGGAACCACAAAGGGGATAGAGTATACTCTGGATATGATCTGAAGCACCCAGCTGTTTGATGTTACAGACTCCCATGCCACCAAGTACAAGGAGACTCGCCTCCAGAGTAGAGCAGTCGGGCAACCCCTCAGGGTTGCTGTCCAGGCCGGTCAGAGAAAGGTTCTTGAGAACCAAAATTCCTCGGACCCCCTCTACCCTCTGGGCCAGCGTCCATTCTGTCCCCCTTTGCCTCTGGAGGAAGAAGAGCCCCAAGTGTCCCGGGAATACTGTGATTTCCGGAAGCACATCTTTTGCCCTCTCTGATTCCGGGAAAAGGATCTTTGAGGGTTCGAGAAGCGGATTCCGATGGCAGAGAGCGTCTTCCCATCCTTCTCACTCTGGACTAAAGTCTTTCTGACGGTCTTACCAAAGAGAGTAGAGCTGTCATAAGGGGCACTGGCAAAGGACGCCTTGAAAGGTTCCGAAAACTGACAGTCTGAGCCAGGCTTTGCACCTCATGGACATGCCAGCCACCCTAGCCGCTCCTTCAGCAGCATGTGAAAGGAGTCGCATGGACGCGTTGGAGACTGCTTTCAAAGTGGCCATCCTCTTGGAGAACGAGTCCCTGCCCTCCTGCAACACGGACTTAGGGGGAGACTCCACCAGCTCCTTGACCTGGTCGTGCTGGAGTCTCGTGACGTGGGCCAGGTAGTTCAGCGCCCTAACAGAAAAGGTAGCTGAAGCGTAAACCCGCTTCCCTAAGCGGTCCATCATCCATGACTCTCGAACAGGAGGATGAACCAAGGAACTCTCTTGGGCTAGTTACTTCTTTGTGGCTGCTGCTACCACCATAGCGTCTACGGGAGAGCCCTTGTTTCACGCTGGCTTATCTGAAGGTGGACTCAAGATCTTATCAGGCCTTTTAGGGACTGGTTCCATGGTGTCCGGCTCCTTCCAGGCCCGCGAGGTGACCAGGTCCACCAAGGGATCTGCAGGAGGGGACACCCAGGAAGTAGATGGGCCCGTGCTGAAAGCCTCCAGGAACACGGACTCGTCAGAAGAAAGTTTGGGGGCAGTTCAACCTCCCCGTTGGCGAAGGATTTCCATGATGTCTCCAAAGGAGACATCCTCGGGAGGTGACCTGGGAGAACCTTCCTCATCATCCAAATCCTTATTCTTGGAGAGTCCAAGTGCTTACACATATGCTTGCGAGGCACATCTTTGGTGGGATCTCCGGGGGGAACAGTCTGGGGTTCCTAGAGCACAGGCTGTCCCCTCTGGTAAAATGATGGGATTCGTAGAAAGAGCCAAGAGGGTGGGGGCAGAGTCCGAGAAGATAGTCAAGGGTTTTGATCCAGCGGAGAGAACCCTTTCTACCACAATGAACGCGGAGGGAGAATGAACCTCCTGGGGAACCAACAAGGAAGCCAGTCTCCCTTGATCCGACGTGAGAATCGGAGCTGGGCCCAAGTGGACGGAGCTCCAAGGGAAGGAACTTGGCCTGACAAAGCCAGAGCTGATGAAAAAAGTTCCTCTCCCTCGGATCAGACACCCAAGCTCCGGCTCAGAGAGCGGCTCGGATCCGAGCTAGTTGGATCTGACACGCTCCAGGCAGCTGTCGGCATCAAGGAAGCAGGTACCATCAGCGCCAACCCCTTGACTAAGGCCATCCTTGAATCAGCGTACTCCAAACCCGGTGGACGGATCGGAGAAGGATAAAATCAGTGTAAAAAAAGGAAGCGAGCTCCCCCCATCCTGAGGGAGAGGGGGATGTCAAGACCCCCATCTGGATCTGGGTACGAATGAACTTCCTCATCATTTTATCCATGTCGACTTCGAATAAGGACCTCGTGGACCTCGACGAGGCAATGGACTCCAACCTTACGGGTCGAGTAACCGAGGCCCTAGATGGAGAGCATATCTCCTCCAGCTTCGGGGAAAATCTCGGAGATTGGAGCAGACGGGAGTCGCGGATCCTATACCGACTTTTAGCGGGTGAAGGGAGGTCCGAGGACCTCTTACATTTCTCAGGTCTGGATTTTGTCTCTCTCTCCTTCTCTCTGCCCCTTTTCTGCTCCACTTTCGCAGGCTTTGAAATGGGAGGTTGAGTCCCAGCCTGGGAGGGAGGAGAAGCAAGGGCAAGAGAGGCGGCCACAGCAACCACTGTGACCGAAGCTAAGGACAAGGCAACCACCTCAGAAGTGGGAAGAAGGTCTTTTAGGGCCAACTTAGCCTTCCTGTCCTTGATTGCACACGGGTTAAAACCCACGCATATAGAGCAGTCGGTACTTAGATGGGAAATGCCCAAGCACATTACACAAAGAGTGTGGCCATCTGCTGGAGACAATTTATGGCCACAATCAGTGCACCTTTTAAACACAGGCTTATCAGAGACTCAGACAAGAGAGGGAAAACAAGGAGAGAAAAAAAATTAGCTTTCCCACTTAAACCACTCACCACACTCAAGCACACAGAACACACTGAGGGGGGAGAGGAAGTGCATTAACAAACTAAGCTAAACACCAACAAAGATTAATTTCACGACGCACCAGAGAGGGGAGGAGAAGGGGGAACCTATACTAACACACTACACTAAAATTTAGGGAAAAAAACAGCTTCTTAAAAGGTTTCAAAAACCCACTTACTACTCGGAGCTCAGGAGATCACGATGCTTCAGCAAGCCGCGGCAAACGAGATCTGGGGATTGGAAGGTAGTGGAGATGTATTATGGGTAAGGGGAGGAGCTTGGAGCTCAGAGCAGATGCTAGTGAGATTGCCGGCTCGGATCTGATACGGATCAGGTATGCCACAGATTTAAGACCAAATTAAGTCAACTAATTCAGATTGATAGTATATTAAAAGATGAAAATAAAGTACTGCAAAATTGTAATAGATTATACAATAACACACGAGAGAATATGAAAACAAATATAAATAGAAAATGTGCAAATGAAAATTATGCAGAATATTTCCGATTCTGTTTTATTAAGACATAGGCATGTTTTTACTGCTAAGATGACTGTTTTAAGCTGGATAAAAACGAAGCTGGGGACAGAAGGAAACTGCATGCAAAGAGCGTCTGAACACAAGTGAGTGTCCATTCCTCTAAGAATCTTTAACCATAGTCCAGTCATAAAAAGACATACGACTTGAGTGATGATTTTAGACCACCAGATGGAGGAATGTCAAGGAAGACTTGTATAGAGAAGGAAAAATGTTAGTGCATTTCATTTTAATATGTTTTCATTGCAAGATGGATTCCTGAATGTTCTTCAGAATGCATCTGATGATTTACTTCCTGCAAATATGAAAAATGTTCTGTTCTTTGCAGAAATCGCTATGGAATTTGGAACTCATGCCTAATATGAAAAGTGATAAACGTACAGTCAACAGATCTTAGCTAGCTGAATTAATGCTGTAGTGTTTATTTCTAATTAGTCAGTGATATTTCTAAGAGTGACACAATGCTGCTTTTAATCAGAAAAGCAAGAAGAATGCATCATTCTACTGTTAGAGGAGACAAGACCTTGATTTCCTAGTCTCTCATGTATGTGCCTTCCTTTCTTTCGAATAAAGGAGATGTTATTCCCTGATGAATTGTGTTGCGTGAAAGTTATTTGGTACCTTAACACCCTGGTGGTAGCAGCAGCTCCAATGGAATGGGATTTGATAAACTTTGATGTATGGCAGAATTTGCTTTCCATGATGCTTGTAACAAAAAGTAATACAGCTAGAAATTCACTTTGAAGTGGCTTGTTTGCCAATAGGAATTCCAAGCTTGCTATTAGCAAAGGCTACAAAAAGTTGGTTAGACTTTCTGCAGTGGTCCTGTCCAGACAATAATGGAGCTGCCTGTTGGAATTGCCGGTGGGCATCACATGAATGAACAATATGTTCTCCCCTATTCTGAGGATGAAGAAAAAAATGCAGGGAGGTAAATGGACTAATTGAGGGTACGTTGAGAAATACCCTCTAGCATGGATTAGTCCTGTGAGAAACTGTCTTGGTGAAAAATGAGAGTTCAGTGCATGAGTGCTCAAGAGTTCTGAAACCAGTCTAGCTGAGATGACAGCCACTAAACAAGGCTGTTTTCTACGAGAGAAATCAAATGTCAGCCATAACAGCAGGCTCAAATGGGGTAGAGTAGATTTTTCTAGCACACAACTAAGATCCCTAGGAGGAGAGGGAACTCTTCTGGCAGGCCTCAGGTGGATAACATTCCTAAGGAACTGTTTCATAAGAGGTTGAGAGAAAAAAGGAAGCTGTGCAAGTAGGCAGGTGGTTATGGATGAAGAGTGAACAAGAGACTAGATATGAATGAATGAGAAAGGTAAGCAATCACATGGTTGTTCTCTGCTGATCTTGGGAAGATGCTCTGTTGTTGGCACCAAATAGACAACCTCTTCCATTCTGAAGTGTATGATTTTCTAGTACTAGGTTTTCTGGCTTCTTGTAAGATGATGTCTAGTACATCCCTGTCCAAAAGAGGCCTTGAGAAACAGTTAGTGGATTAACCCATGTTGTCAATCTAACAATGCTGAAATGGCAGTGTATAATGGAACCCCTGCTTTGTGTCAAGGGGTCCATCTGTTGAGGAAGCAACCATATTTTTCACCCTGCTCAGGCTGTGTAGCAGAGGGAACCAATGCTGTCTCAATAAAAATAGCGCAATCAGTACCACCCCTGGCCTTTTGTCCGTGATTTTCAGCAATACCCTGGGGATGAGAGGTATGGAAGGGAAAGCATAAAAAAAGACCTGCCCAAGGAACAGAGAAGGCATCAGTCCTCCAGGCTTTTAGATATTTGATCACTGTAAAATATTTGGAGCTGATCATTTTAGTCTGAAGCAAAAAGGTCCATTTCTAGCACACCCCAAGGAAAGCAAACGATTTTGAATACATTCTTGTTCAGGGTCCAATCAGGAAGTTTGACCAGATGAGGTGGTTTGCAAGATAATTTTCCTGCAACCAAGTATTGGGACCAGTAGGTGTAGGCCCAAGTCTTGTGCAGTGCCCCATAAGGTCATGGTTAGGTAGCAGAGAGCAGAGTGCATGCCCTCCTAGTTGTTTATGTACCACACCACTGTGGTGCTATCTGTTTTTATCAATAGATTCACTGGTTTCCAAAATTTCTAGACTTGGATGCCCTTAAGAACAGCCATAATTTCTTCTAGATTTGTAGATGTGCAATTTCTTTTTGAAAGCATTGTTTCTGTTTTCCTTGAGCTTGGAGGAGGTTGAAATGTACGCCCCAAGCCAGGTCTGAGGCATCTATTGTCAAAATCTGACTTGGGCAGGGGACCCTAAATGTATCCCTAGGTTGTGACTGCAAGCACAGATCCACCACTGAAATTACTTTTTTTTTTAGACAGGGGATGAGTGACATTTTTTGACTGAGGAATTGGCTGCATTGACTCCTAACATTGTTCAGTTGCCACTGGATCTTTCTCATAAATTCAAAGATTCATAGACTATTAGTAGGCTAACCATCCAGGGGTCCTTTCCAAGCCTAGCCAAGATTTCCCTAAAGAATAATGATATCCTGCATCCCAACAGGACACTGAAGGCCAGGTATTTATAAGCTACCTCTGTCCATAACGGACATAGGTGCTAGGCCCACTAAATTTTCTATCCCCCATCCACTTGTCTACGCTGCTCAAACAGAGTAATAGATGAATTTGGCTTCACATGGATGGGAAACCTGCTCCACAGGAGGGGCAATCACTGGGTCACACGCACATCTGTCTCTCCAGCATGTTCTGTTTAATCTCACAGACAAAATCCAGGTCCCTAGACCTTGTATTCTGGTAGAAATATGTAGGAGATTCTTAAGTGTGGGGTTTGTGGATGCCTTGTAAGCCAGGCATAGATTCACCCCTCAGCTATCTATGGGAGACAGAATAGAGGTAAAGGGCTTTAAGGCACCCTGCATAAGGCAGATTTGTAATGCCTTGTATTCATTTTGTAGGGAACCTTTGAGGTCGCTCTAGTTTCTGCACATGCCAGGTCACGTACATACCAAAGAGAGCAGTGTACTCTGACTGGTCTGATAAGGGTGCAGTACGGTGGGATAATGACCTTTTTGAACCTAGATGCCATGCCCTTACTTGTTGCGCAACATAAAAGGATTTCCTCACCACTGTGGCAACGTGACAGTTGAAGGTAAAGCTACTGTCTGAGCACCAAGATCCCTGACCAGTGAGGCGACTCATAGGGGGTGTATTAGCAACATGGTAATTAGCTGGGATGGTTGACTTCCCCAAAGGATACAATTATGCATTTCTTAGAAATTATCATCATTTGTTAGAGACTTTCTTGAAGAATGCTATTGTCTGCAGGGTGGTTAGTAACTCCCAGCTTGCAATCATCTGCAAACTTAGTCACCCATAGACCTTCAGCATTGCTTGCATTTCAGAGAAACAGATGCCAGAAAGGAACGGGCTAGAGAAATCATTAAGATACATGACACCATGTATCCCAAAAGTCTGAGAACTTCCAGTTTTATACCTGAAATGAATGGAAGAGACTGGAAGTAGCTTGTTAGGAAAGATCTCTTCCTCTGAGAGGAAAGCTCTCTGCAGTTCTGTGTCCAACAAGACTCCCAAAGAGACTAGCATTTTGGATGGAGACTGCGTTAGGTTTAGGGTGCTAACCTTGAGAGGTGAAAATAGTAGTCTGTTGTAGGACGGACTGAAGCTCCTCCACACTTTCCCTGTGAATTAGACAATCTTCTAAATAAGGGTATATCTGAATGCCCTTGATCCTGCAGTGTGCTATTACTGGAGCCATGCATTTGGTGAATATTCTGGGTGCAGCAGATAAGCCAAAGGGCGCAGACCTAACAAGGATTTCCACCTGCTTTGAAGCATAGAGGCCTCCTGTGAGACTTTGCAATGGAGATACTAAGATAAGCATCTTTTAAATCCAAGGGGACCATGTAGGCCAGAGGCACAAGCACAGGCAGGAGCTTTTGTTGCGCAAGCATTATGAACTTTGGGACCAGGAGAAATATGTTGAGTTTTGAGGAATCTAGTACGGGGGCCCCAAGTTCCGTTTTCCTGTAACAAGGAAAAGTCTCGAGTAATACTCCCTTCCCCTTTCCTAGAACAATACCTTTTCTATGGAGCCTTCCTGTAAAAGCAGACCTACTTGGGGCACAGCTTCTTTTATATGGTTGGCTGGAACTGTGGGAATGCCAGCAGAGTATGGGAGGGAAGCAAAAGTACAGTTTTGTACCTACCATAAATGTAGATGTCCAAGAGGTATGCATCTGCAGTCCTAACAAATGGGTTGTCCTGCCTCAGGCAGCCCTTCGGTCGGCCGGATTCCAAAGTCTGGGTCTGGCCTCGGCTGATGTCGCACTTCACCCGACGTCATAGCTGCTGTGAATTGGGTATAAAGTCATCAGCCAACGCCATTTTCCTCAGTGTTTCTTGCCCCAGATGCCAGGTGCCCTCTAGGAAGGCTAAATTTGGATAAATGTAAATGATTCCAAACAGTAGAGAACAAACAAAAATAAACATGTATATACATATATACAAACAAATACACCATAATAGATTCCCCCAGCTAGCTACAAGATGGGCAAATACCCTAGGAGTACCACAGAGGGGAAGGAGGGTGGGTAATCCTGACTGCAGATGCATACCTCTCGGACATCTACATTTATGGTAGGTACAAAACTGTACTATGTCCTTCAAGGATGCATCTGCAGTCCTAACAAATGGGTAGATTACCATAGCCAAACTGGGGGAGGAGGCACTAAGATGATTATGGTGTAGTTAAGATCCCTTGCAAAACAGCAGTTGCAAAACCTGCTCGGGATCTGGAGTATAAAGGTAGATTATAATGCTTGGCAAATGTATGCACGGAGCTCCAAGTAGCAGCTTCTAAAATGTCTTTGGTAGCCACTCGTAAGAAAGCTGTAGTAGTGGCTGTAGCCCTTGTGGAGTGAGGTCTGATGTCTTTTGGAGTTGTCTTTCCATGAAAAGAGTAACAAAATCTAATGCAATTTCCTATCCATTTTGAGATTGTCTGTTTTGAAATTGCTTTTCCTTCCATTCCTGTTGCATATGCTACCAGAAGCTGGTCAGTTTTTCTATTGTTCTTGGTTCTGTCCAGATAGTAGCAATTGCCTGTGCACATCCAAGGTATGTAGTAGTCTTTCCCCCCTGTTCTGTGGGTTGGGGAAGAATGTTGGTAGGTGGATTGCTTGGTTCAATGATACCCTGGAGACCACTTTTGGCATAAAAGTAGGGTTAGTTCTCAAGGACACTATCCTGATGGAAGATAAGGAAGGGCTGTACTGACATTAATGCCTGTAATTCAGAAACCCTTCTTGCTGAAGTGATTGCAAGCAGGAAAGCAGTTTTCCAAGATAAGAACTGTAATTCTGCTGTTTGCTGCTGGTTCGAAAGGGGGAAGTGTTAACTTTTCCAGCACAAAGTTAAGGTCCCATGTAGGCAAAGGTGGCTTCCTTGGAGGCTTTACATTTTTAATTCCTCTCAGAAACTGCCTGAGTAGAGGGTGAGAGAAGACTGGAGGATCCATGTTGTATTCTGCTGAAATTGCTGATGCATGAATCTTAATGGAGGAGTAAGACAGGCCATTGTGGAAAAGTTCTGCTAAATATTCCAGGATGTTAGCTATGTTTGCTAATGATACATTTTCTCCTTTTGCTGCACTCCAAATGAGGTATCTTTTCCATTTGGCTGAATAAGTCTTCCTTGTGGAGGGCCTGCGAGCCTCCAGGATAATGTCTTTAACCCTCTGAGATAAATCTGGGTTATTTTGTTTTATGTAATATTCCAAGCAGCTAGCTGCAGTGTTTTCAAGTTTGGATGTAGGATCTTGAAGTTGTTCTGTGTTAGCAGTAAAGGAACTAGAGGTAGAGGCCATGCGTGTGTCCGAGACATACTCCTCAGTAGCGGGTACCAATGCTGCCTCGGCCAGTCTGGAGCTATCAGGATGATCTTTGGGTGATCTTCTTTGATCTTCAGTAGCACTTTGTGCATCAAAGGAAGAGGTGGGAATGCATATGCTGTCAGGTTTTCCCAACTGAAGGAGAGGGAGTCCACCTTCCAAGCAAGTGGGTGGTATGTCCTTGTGCAGAATTTCCTCAATTGGTGGTTGTGTGGGGATGCGAACAGGTCTATTTCTGGTAGTCCCCATTTCTTTGTAATGGATTTGAAGATGTCTGGATGCAGCATCCATTCGTGGGCATCCGTGGTAGTTCTGCTTAAGGTGTCTGCTAGTATATTTTCTTTTCCTGGCACAAATATGGCCTGGAGCTGAATGTTGAGGTTCAGGGCCACATTCCACAGGTCCATTGCCATCCGGCATAGAGGATATGAGTGTGTGCCTCCTTGTTTGTTGATATACCACATGACTGTGGTGTTGTCCGTCCTTATCAGCAAATGACCCTGTTGAAGAAACTGTCTGAATTGCCTGTTTCACTGTCAGCATCTCTTTTTGATTTATGTGTAGGTTCAGCTGGTCTTGTGTCCATAGGCCTTGTATACACTTGTCCACCATGTGTGCCCCCCAACCAAGATCTGAGGCGTCCGTGGTGATAGTCTGGCTTGGGTGAGGCTTGTGGAAAGGCAGTCCTTTGTTCAACTGACAGGCCTGAGCCCACCACAGGAATTCTTGCTTCAGGAATGGAATTATTGGAATCTGGGCTTCTAGACTGTGCTTGTGTTGAGACCATAAATTCCTTAGGTACCATTGCAACTTCCTCATATGCAGTCTGGCATGTGGAATCAATATTATACAGGATGCCATGTAACCCAGGGCTTGCAGGACTTTCCTTGCTGTAAGCTGGTTCTGTGTTGTTAATGCCATGAAATAGAGTGGTAGTTGCTTTTGCTTTTCTGCTGTGAGAAATGCCATCTGATTTGAAGTGTCCAGTTCTGCACCCAAGAATGTTATCCTTTGGGATGGTACCAGCCTTGACTTTTTCATGTTGACTGTGTATCCCAGGGCTTGCAGTAGTTGTATAACCTTTTCCAAATCTTTTGTTAATTTGGTCTTGTTGTCCGCTTGTATTAGGCAGTCGTCCAGGTATGGATAAATCTGAATTCCCTGAAGCCTGCAATGAGCAATTACTGATGCCAGGCATTTCGTGAATACTCTGGACGCAGTAGATAAGCCAAAGGGCAATGCTGAGAATTGATAATGCTCTGATCCTGCAAGAAATCTGAGGTATCTTCTGCAATCTGGTCGTATAGGGATGTGCAGGTATGCCTCCTTGAGATCTAGAGTCACCAGCCAAGACTCCTTGCCCAGCATGGGAAGAAGTTGCTGTAGGGTCAGCATTTTGAATTTTGGAACAATGAGATATGTGTTCAGAGCGGACAGGTCGAGAATAGGTCTCCATTGGTTTTCTTTCCTTGGTACCAGGAAAAGTCTGGAGTAAAATCCTTGTCCTTGTTCCATAGACGGTACCTTTTCTATAGCTCTCATTCTTAGTAAGTGGTTGATTTGTCCTAGAGCGTTTGTTTTTTGGTTTGGTGGTAGGTTTGGCATTCCTCTCTTTTTTGGAAGAGTGTGGAAGTGAAACCTGTAGCCTTTGTCTATTGTCTGTAAAATCCATTTGTCTCCTGTAATATAATGCCAGTTTACGGAAAATAAGGCTAGCTTTCCGCCTAAGGGTGCTTCCAGTTGCTCCCTGGTAGGCGGTATCAGAGTCAAGTCATTGTGTCTGTCCTGTGGAAGTGGTAGTAGCTGGATCTGTGGCAGTACTTCTCTGGTTGTTAGGCTGCCACTGACGCCCCTGTAGGCACCTCTGGATTGGCCTCTGCCTCTTGGGCCTATTTCTGCCCCTCTGTGCTCTGGGGGTGTCTGGAAAGGACCAATTCTTCGAAGGCCAATTTCTACTAAACCTCGGAGGCTGGACCTGTAAGAAATCCTTGACTGTTTGGACAGATTTTGCTTTTTCTTCCACCTTCTTTAGCACTTGCTGTGCAGGTGAGCCAAACAAACTTTGTTTCTCCATGGGAGCATCTAGGAGCTTTGACTTTACATTGTCTGGTAAGGATTGCTCTTTTAACCATGCATGCCTTCTGATCACTGTACCAGTCATAGCTGATCTAAAGGAAGCCTCCAGTGCATCATAGCCGCATTTTAAGGAATGATTACTGACCTGCTGAGTGTTATGTACCAAATCCTGAAGGGACTTACGGTCTATAGGTTCAGGAGAGGACAGTTTTTTATTTAGCTGGTCTAACAAAAATTCCTGATACTGAATCATGTGGAATTGACAGTTTAAGGCCCTAGCCGAAAGAGTAGCAGAAGTATAAACTTTTTTACCCCATCTCTCTAATGCCCTAGATTCTCTTTCAGAGGCAGAGGCAGCTGCTACAGCGTTGGGGCCCTGTGAAATAGTTTCAGGATCTGCAATAGGAGCCTTATACAAGTGAAAGTGTGTGTCCGGGACCCTGTAATATCTGTCGGGCTTAGCAGGGGCCGGGGGTAGAGAGTCAGGGGCAGTACAAGCATCATTAAATGCATCATCCACAACTGTTAGTACTGGAGGAATGGCTAAAGGCCTGTGCTGTGGTAATGTAAAAAGGTCCTTAGCCTTTTCCTTGAATCTGAAAAGTCCTGGCCCTGCCATTGAAATTGCTCTCATAGCATGCAGGGTTTCCCCAAAAGAAAATTCCTCAGGAGGAGAGGCAGAAGGGATGGAGTCTTCTGCATCAGAGTCCTCATATGGAGAATAAGGGCCTTCTGGAGGATTTGAGTTTTCTGAATCATCCGAGGAATAATCAGTTGAAACTGGCTCAGGGGGCTCTGCTCTAGGCCTCTTCTCTGGAGGGGGTTGAGAGGCCCTGTCAGGGTGAGGTTGGGATCCCTTGATCAAGGAAATGAGATCCTCAGCCAGGCTGAGCATTTGGGAACTAGAGGTAGGCCTGTGTGAGGGGATTTTAGCAGGCAAGGCCTTAGAAGTTTTAGCTGCTTTAGCCCTAGAAAAAGCCTTGATAGACATAGATGCAGAGGGCCTAGTAGCTCCACGTGCAGGAGTAGAAATGTCTAAAGGAATAGTATCTGATAAATCCTGGGAACCTGCTACAGCAGGGGAAATTTCACTATCAGATTCAGCCATGCTGTGTGAGGCCTCGGCTATAGGAGGTATGCTTTCGGCCGAAGGAAGAACCGTGGACTCTGTTTCAGCCGAAACAGAGACACTCGCGGTTGGCTTAACCGTGGTTTCGGCCGAAACCGCGGACCGCGAGTGTCAGTCCTTTTCTTTACGCTTTTTAGCTAATTGTGAAGTCGGAGTCTTCGACGGCATTTTGTAAGCAAAAGCGGAGCCGAAAAACTCCTCTGCAAACTCCGACCGACGTCTAAGTGTCCATCGGTTGAAGGAAGCACAGGCTAGACAAGCTGCTACGTCGTGGTCTGGGCCTAAGCAAGGAAGGCAGTAAGAGTGGAAATCCTTATGAGGTATTTGTTTCCCACAAGTTAAACAGTTATTTACTTTTTCTGACATCGCTGAGGCAAGAAAGAGTCCCCAACGGGTACTTAGCTTTAGAAGTCTTCGTAGTAGTAACCTCTGGATCTGACCGACCGGCACTGGAGAACAGCTTCTGCTTCGGGCACCGCGCGGCAAGAAAGACTGAGGAAAATGGCGTCGGCTGATGCCTTTATACCCAATTCACAGCAGCTATGACGTCGGGTGAAGTGCGACATCAGCCGAGGCCAGACCCAGACTTTGGAATCCGGCCGACCGAAGGGCTGCCTGAGGCAGGACAACCCATTTCTTAGGACTGCAGATGCATCCTTGAAGGACATTGTCTGTCTGCAGCCTGATTTGATGATGCTTAGCACCTACTTTCATTTGGGCAATCTTGACCCACTTGTTGAAAAGAGACAATCTTCCTAGCTTTGAAGGGATGGTGGAATTTGGTGCAAGGAAGGAGGGAGATTTATTTATTTTACTTTACATTTGTTGACCGGGATTGTCCGACTGAGCTGAACAGCCCTTTTTCAGCGGAGGCCCGGGGAGAAAAGCTCCAACATATTATACAATTTTCATTATAAATTAGCATTAAACAGCAATGTTACAGGATTATTACAAGGCATTAAGTAGCAATACAATGTTATACAGCGTCAATAATCAGGAGTATAGCATAACTATTTCAAGATGTATAAAAAAGAATATGTCACTAAAATAAGTATAGTTTTTGGGGTAAGTGGTTACAAAAACCCAGTTTTATCAAGATGTAGTTGCATGAAGGCAAGACAATTACAATAGAATGTGTATCTGAGGCAATATGCTTAATAGATTTTAGAAGACAGTAGAAAGAGTAGTCAAGGAAGATTAGAGAGAGCTAGTGAGAAGAGTGAGTTAAGGGCAGAAAGTAGATTAAGGTATGAGAAGTAGGGGATGTTTAAGGAGGGAGAGAGCAGTGGCAGGACCAGTGACTTTTAAAGTGCTCTTTGGTGGCTGTCTTAAATTGTTTAGAATGTATAAGGGTCCAGATTTCTAGTGGGAGCCTGTGCCAGGCAATAGTGGGGTGTGATAGCTGTACATGTTGTGTCCATAGTTAGACTTCGGTTTGTAGATTTGTAGTAGGTCTTGGTTAGAGCTTCGGAGAGGTCTGGAGGGAGAATAATGGGAGATGAGATGGGACAGGGAGGGGAATAGAGTCATGGTTGCTACCTGCTGGGTCCCTGGGGCCAGGGTCCACTAAACCTAGAAGGAGGGTCTGGTTACCATACTTTATGTTGTCTCAGTGATTTATCCCTTCTGTCCATTCTCCCCCTTTGTCTGTGCTGAGGAAGAAGAAAGGACCAGGCTGACCCTGCAGAAGGTCCTTTGACAGGGGGTCTATATTATATTTTCGAAGGTTTTAAACATCGAACACCATATGGTCGACACCATATGAGCAATGCTTGAAATTTCAAAAATATAATATAAAAATAAAAATAAACTATACTTATCTAAACACTGTAGGCAGGGGGCAAGCCCTCCTGTGCTCCCCACACCTCTTCTACTTAAATATTCCTACTCCGAGATCGCACTGCATTGAAGTAAAGGGAAAATATTCCCCCTACGGCGATTTCCGTGTTATGTGCATGACGTTTCGACCAATCAGGTTCGCTCAATACGCGTTCGCAGTTTACAATTTTTGATCACATGATAGGAACCCAGTCTACATAGATTTAGCATTCCCTTCCAGTTTTTTTTTTTTTTTTTTTTTTTTGAAAACAGCTGCGACTTTGTTTCCAAACAAGAAGCCTTTGCTTAGACAAACATCTAGAATCTCAGACTTAAGGTCTGGAAGGGATTGTTCCCTTAACCAAGTATGCTGGTGGATAACAGATCCTGGGGCAGCCGCCCTGCTTGATGCTTCTACAGCATCATAGCCACAATGCAAAGAATGCTTTGCAACTTGATAAAACAGAGTTACATATGCCCAGCAGTTCTTTGGAGAGAGTTCCGTCTTCCATGCTCTCCAGTTTTTCTTTCATGGGGCCCAGCAGATTCTCATGGTACTTAACCATACGAGACTGGCAAATGAGAGCTCCAACAGCCAGGGTGGAAGAACCATAAATATTGTTGCTGATATGATCCAAGGTTCTCCCAACTATCATTAAGTAATGTGTTCATGAAGTGCTAACCTTAGCTCCATTAGGACCCAGAGCCACCACTTCAGTATCAGCAATAGGATACCTAAAAAGAATTTTGTAGGAATCCAGGACACTGTAGAAACAGTCTGGCTTGTTAGAAGTAGGTAGTTGGGAGTCAGGCTGCAGGGATGACTCTAAAAAAAGTTGCATCTTACCATAATGTTCCATCTGTGTTCTCGATCTTCATCAGTTCTTGGCTGTTGAGTGTCTGTTCCAATCCTCAGAACCGGTCTGGCCATTATACAGCTCACACCAGCCAAAACTCTCTCCAGCTAGTCTACCCACAATGCCACTCTCCCATTTACCTCAGATTGAGTTTGTAGACTTATAGAAAGCCGGAACAACCATAAGCCCCTAAGAAGAAGCCATATCCAAGGGGAACTCTACAGATGCACCCAGGACAACAGTTCACTCCTCCAGGAATTCACAGGAGGGTGGGATGCCAAGAATAGATGAAGATTAACAGCACAGCTGGAGTGTTACGGTAAGACAACTTCTTTATCTGATGCTGTCAATTTTCAACTATTCTTAACAGTTGGGATAGAGTCCCCTGCTGCATTAGATCCCAAGTGGCCCCACGGAAAGCTACTCGAGAACCAAAGGAAGCTCTTCTCCTGGAGACCAGATCTAATTTGTAATGAGTGAAAAGTATGTGGAGTAGCCCACATTGCTGCTGCACATATTTCATTCATGGAAGCCTTGGAATGGAAAACAGATGAAGTGGCCACTGACCTGGTGGAATATCTGGCGCAAGTAATTTGAAATGTTTATTATATATGTAAGTAATACAATCTCTTAGCCATTTTGACAAGGTAACTTTGGAAACAGACTTCTCAAAGTTGGGCCGGAGAAGGAAACTGTTCCGATTTTCTAAATTTAGTTCTTTTGAGATAGAAACGCAATTGTCTCTGAACATCCAGAAAAATTTAGTGTACTCACCTTTGTTGGAAAAACTGGGGAAGAAAACGGGAAAGTCTATGGCTTGATTAATGATGTACTCTGAGACTACCTTTGGAAGAAAGGATGGATTCGTTCTGAGTGAAACTCTATCCTTGTGAAAAATTATGTAACATGATTTTGAGTATAAGGCTTGCATCTCAGAAACTAAGTTATAGCTACGAGGAAAAGCATTTTCCATGAAAAAAAAACTTTAGGTCGCATGTTCCTGCTAGCTCAAAAGGGGAAAGCACAAAAGACTGGAGAACAATGGTGAAATCCCATGGCAGCAGGGGTCTTTAAATGGAGGCTTCACGTGCAGAGCTCCTTTGAGGAACACTTTACATAGTCTATGAGAAATCAGAGGAAGGTCCCCAAATCCATTATGGAAGTTGAAATGGCAGCTAACTGGAATTTAACTGTAGAGGCAGACGCCCCTTGATCAAAAAAAGTGGTTAGAAATTCTAAAACTTTCTCCAACAGAGCGGAGAAAGGATCAAGATCAATAGCATGCACCCAAATTCAAAATCTCCACTTACTAAGGTAAAGTTTCCTGGTGGATGGTCTATGGAAAGCCAGAATTTTCTGGCAGTGGAGTAGGTATATCTTTATGCTTGGCGTCTAGAGGAATTGGAGGAACCAAGCTGTCAGTTTTAGGTTTTGAAGGTTGGGGTGCACCAATCCCTGAGGGTGAGACAGCAGGTCTAGAACTGGCTCCAGAATCCATGGACAGTGAACTTGATGAGGCCACAGGAAGGGGAACCAAATCTGTCAAGGCCAATAGGGAGCAATGAAGACCACTCTGCTTCTCAACCTGGCTGCTTTCTTGAGAAAAAGTGGGATTAGAGGAAAGCGAGAAAGGCATAGAGGAGACCCGGGGGCCAATCAAAGAGAAGAGCGTCCCTCAGTGACTCCTCCTGAGGGGGTTCAGGGCAAAGTAGTTTCTGCACATGTTTTGAAGTGATGCAAAAAGGTCACAGCAAGGCTGGCCCCAATGACGAAAAATCCTTGCTATCTCAGGTTTTTGAGAGACCACTTGTGAGGCAGTAGAATGCATCTGCTCAGTTTGTCCGCTATCACGTATGAATTTCCCGGGAAGAGAGTTGCTATCAGAAAGTGGTTGGAGGAAATAGCCCACTGCCACACTCTCGAGGGCACTCGACATAGGGGGTAGGACTTAATTCTCTCCCTCATTTACTGATTTATCAGACCACAGACATGGTGCCTGATTGAATCTCAATGGTCCTGAGGGGGAGGACAGATTGAAAGGCTTGCAATGGTAGAAGCACCACCCTCAACTCCAGGACACCGATATGCAGATTGGCCTTTATCAGGGACCAAAATGCCTTGGACTGTTCTTCCCAGATAACCACCACTAACAGATACAAGCATGCAAAATCTGAAGGTAATGCTACAAGTCTAAACCTCAAAATGCACTCTCTCGAGGCACTGCTAAAAATGGAGAACACTGATATCTGTGCAGTAACTGACACCTGCTTCAAGGCTCCAGAGAGCACCCCTGCAATACCAGGCTACAATTCTTACCACACTTTTCGGCAACAAAACCAAGACCGAAACACTAAAGGTGGAGGAGTGTCCATATTCACCAAGGATATTCACACCTTCAGGCTAGTTGCCCAACACAATGCATCTGAAATTCTCCAGGTGCAACTAACACTAGGTAAGACTGCAATCCAAATTGTAGCTTGCTACAGATCCCCCACCATGCCCCAAGATTCTCACTACACCTTTCTAAACATACTGGAAAATATTAAGATACAACCAAACACCCTAATACTGGGTGATTTCAACTACCCTGCCATTAACTGGGAAAACTATTCTGGTACCAACTCCTTTTCCCCAATGGTTCTTGGAATTCATAAATTCCAACGCCCTGGATCAACTAATCCATTGTCCCACCAGGGGCTCCAATATCCTAGACCTGGTCATTACCAACATGGGAGATAGATGCTCCACACCAGTGGTCACCCCCTCACTGGTCAGGGCTGACCATAAGCAAATCACCCTTGACATCCACATCCCACCCCCACCATCCCAGTAAGGAAACCTCCTTAAAAAACTTCTCCAAAGCCAACTTCAAGCTACTGCAGTCAGAAGTGACAAAGTTCACAACACCCACGGGATCTGGAAGTTCGACTGCAGAATCCTACACTAAGGCACTGTACGAGCACATCCACTCGTGCATGAATCGTGCCATCCCAAATAGAACCAAGATGCTCTTCTCCAAAAAAAAGAAAGCCAATCTGGTGGTCCCCTGCCATAAACAAACTATACAATATAAGAAACTGTTGCAAAAAAAGAGGAAAATCCCAGGATGCAAAAAACTCCCTCACCAGCCTCAGTAAGAAGCTGAGACCCCTCATAAAATCTTCAAAAGCTAGTTACGAAAATAAAATTGCCAAAGATTCCAAAGACAACCAAAAGGCATTCTATAGTTATGTCAAGAATCTAAATGGCAATGCTCAGATCTGCTCTGAGCTACAACAGAATGGCATTAAATATACTGATCCCAAGAATATTGCCAATATCCTTGCAGATCGATTTAGTGCCAACGTCACCCCCCTCTCAACCCCTAAAGGGCCCATCTCAATACCAAAAGATTGCCAAATTCCAATAATCACGGCCACACAGGTAGAAACCGCACTCTCCAAAACTAAGAATACAGCATCCATGGGACCAGATGACATTCCCAGGCTGTGTACTACATGAACTACAAAATGAACTGGCACCTCACCTAAGTGTCATGTTTAATCATAGCCTCACCTCAGGCTTCGTGCGCACTAAGTGGCGCACAGCTACAGTTATCCCGATCCACAAGGGAGGATCCGCCTTGGATCCCAGGGAACTACCGTCCCATCAGTCTGACGAGCCTGATCTGCAAGGGCATGGAACGCATTATCATGGAACTTATAAACAAAGACATTGGCAACCTTCAAACACTGGACACCACCCAGTTTGGGTTTGTGAAGGGCCGATCTTATCTCCTGAATCTGACTGACTTCTTTGAATCAGTCTCCAGAGCTGTGGACAAGGGTAAGACGGTCCACACAGCCTATCTCGACCTCGCCAAGGCCTTCGACACCATCCCCCCACTCTGGAATCATAGATAAACTTACTAAGCTGGGCATAAATCTCTAAGTCACCCGATGGGTTGCCAACTGGCTTACTGACAGAACCCAGACTGTAAAAGTAGCAGACTCCAAATCCAGCTCCAGTCAAGTGCAGTACCTCAGGGTTCAGTCCTGCAACCACTCTTGTTTGGCTTATACTTCTCTGAAGTACAGGCCAACACTAAGGGACTCTGGCTAACAAAGTTTGCAGATGACTGCAAATTGGGAGCTATTATTGAATCCTCAAATGATGTGGGATATTCTACAAAAGGGCCTTACAGAAACAGATGCCTGGTGCCAGAGCCATAGGCTCAAGCTTAACGCCAAGAAATGTATAGTTATCCCCTTTGGAAAAAAAACATGTACCCATAAATTACCACATAGGTGGCAGGACAATAAACATCGAAAGTGTGATGAGACACTTAGGGACACAGGTGGACAGTGGTCTCACTTTCGATAACCACATCGCCACAACAGTCAGGAAATCCTTCTAGGTGGCACACCTCATCACCAAGGGCTTTTCATCCAGAAAAAAGGAGGTCATTGTCCCACTGTACTCATCCCTCATTAGACCCATTATAGAGTATAATGCCCAGTTTGGTATGCACCTCACAAGACATCTGCAACAGCTGAAAGGCCACAGAAATACCTCACTAAAAGAATCACAGGCCTAAAGCAGATGCCATATGCTGACCGTCTAAATAAATTCCAGCTATATTGTGGCACATAGTCTATTCTGAGGCAATCTCTGCTCAACATACAAGGCCATGTCAAACCCCGAGTTGTTGGACATGCTCCACTTAAAGAAATCCCAATCCCTCAGAGCCACATTGCTCCAGGGATCTAAACCTTGTCATCACAATGAACAAAACATGCTGGAGGGATAGGTTCCTGACCCAGAGACTCCCCGTACTCTGGAATAGACTGCCCATACATGTCAAGCAAGCACCTCATTGGCCCTCTTCAAAAGGAACCTTGATGATTGGATGGGAGATAGGAAATTCACCCCATGGATCATGTCAGTCGCCCTGCTAAACAGGAGCCCAGAGAAGTAAATATTATGGGAAGAAATATCCAGGGAATTGTTATGACTAGGCTTGCATAGGCCCTAGGGCAGATAGCCTAGTACCAGCCTATGAACCTATAATGTCACCCCCCCACCCCATCTGGGAGGCATCTGTGGTCACTACGGCCTTGGACTGAGGGGGGACAAAAGGACAGCCTAATAAGATTTCCTCGGATTCCATCCACCAGGATAGGTCTTGTTTTTGCAGTGGCTGGAGATTAATATGAGGTAGTTCACTGGATGTGTTAGGAGAGGCCATTGTGATGCTAGAAGCTATAGAAGGTATTGTAGTAAACATATGTGGAACCTCACTAATGGAACTAGAGTAACGGGCACTGCCATGGGCCCCAATGCTTAAAGGACCAGAAGTGCTGTAACTTTGTGTTTGCAAAGAATGGGATGTATTTGGGATTTTATCTTCTGTAATCTGTACTGGGGAAGAGAGGCTATATCAGAAATGTTAACACAAGGTCCTATGAATTCTAAATCTGGTGAGGGGCTTAGTTGAGATTTTGTTTGACTGTGATTCCAAAACTCAGGAACAAAAGCAAAGTGAATTCTGTTGCTAGCAGTAGTAGACGCCTGGTGGGACTGGTAATGAACCAGTTGTCTAGATATGGAAAACACCCAGAATCCGTGCAGTTTCAAGTCAGCTCTCACTGCTGCCATACATTTGAACACCCTGGGGCTGTGGTGAGACCAATGGGAGCAGTGAATTGAAAATGACTGGCTCTCAGCCAGAAGCAGAGAAACCTTCTGGAGAGCTTGTCCATTTTTTTGTGGTAGTACGAGTCTAAGTTCTACAGATCACATTTAATAGTTTTCCTCCAAAAGGGAAGTATTGACTGAACCATGACCATCCGGAATTTGGACTGTTGAAAAATTTTGTTTAGAATGCTGAGATCCACTATAGGTCTCTAGTCCCATGTCTTCAAAAAAAAAAAAAAAAAAAAAAAAACCCCAAGTAAAATCCAGATCCTATCTGGTCTGGTAGGACTTCTTGGATGACTTTTTTGGCAGCTTTTGGATTTCCAAGGCTGCTTGGTCTCTCTGTTTGGGTGGAACATTGGGCAGACTTGTTAGTCTGGGATAAAGGGTGAAGGGGAAAGAATAAGCTCTGGTAATAATTCTCTGCAACCAAACATCTGTGGTTACCTGTTGCCATGCTATTGCAAGCAGAGAAGATCTTTCCCCAACCACTTCCAGAGGTAAGCAACCGGGCCCCCTTTCAGAAACACTGGTAGAGAAAGAGTCTTTGGAACCCTGATTCTGCAGGCCACCTCTGCCTTGGGGTCAGTGGCTTCCATTAAAGCTTGGGTGGACTGGTTGGTGAAGCTGCATCAACTGCCAAACTATAAAGTTTTGAACACTTCTCCTTGCATTTTGAGAGGGGTCAACAGAAGAACAGCGGTCCGCATAACGTGTGATGATCTTTGATGCCCTTTTTCTTTTTATAGGAACTGTGCTAGAGATTCAACTCTATGATGAATAGTGCACTTTCGAAAATAAACATAATGAGGACAATTAGTAAAGTCATGTTCCATGCCCAAGCAAAAAAGGCAAGAGAATAAAAAAATGCATCATCATCCCCTTTGGGGAAAAACTTACTTTCGACTAAATACCACAGTGATGGGAGCCCACTGAACACTGAAGTCATTATAAGAGATCTGGAGAGACAGGTTGACAGCAACCTCTCCTTCGACCACCACATTGCCACTGTGGTCAGAATGTCCTATGTAGCACATCTCATTACCAAGGATTTTGCATCCAGAAAGAAAGACGTCATCATTTCTCTCTGCTCTTCCCTCATTAGACCAATCGTAGAGTACAATGCCCCATTTGGCATGTACCTCACTAGACGCCTGCAACAGCTGGAGGCGTCACAAATGTACCTCACAAAGAGGATCCTAGGCCTTTAAACACATGTCCTACACGGACAGACTCAAAAAACTCCAGCTATTCTCAAGTCTTATATCGTCTACTAAGAGGCGATCTCTGCTCGACTTCCAAAGCCTTGTCTGAACCAGCTGTTAGAAATGCTACATCTATAAAAATCCCAATCCCTCTGCACCACACGCTCCAGAGACCTCAACCTAATTACCACAATCAACAAAACATGCTGGAGGGAAAGGTTCATAACACAGAGACTAACCATGCTCTAGAATAGACCTCTCATACATGTCAAGCAGAGCACCTCACTAGCCCTCGTCAAGCAAAATCTTGATGAGTGGATGGTTACTACAGCAACAGTGAAAAATGAACATTTGCTGAATCCATGTACTCCAGGGCTCTCAAAATCTCTCTTGCTGAGGTCACAGCCAAGGGAAAAAGATTCTGAAAGTAATACAAGAGAAAAAGAACTTTAAGTCTGCAAAAAGAAAAACTGTGACTGAGTACCGAGTCTGCATCCTAGGAAAATCAAATCCTGTGAGAGACTTGTGCAAGACTGAGGTTGAGAAATTAGCAGGTGAAAGACCAAAGGATAAGGCAGGAACTTAAGGTGATTCAGACATAATCTTAAGTATTTCCTGCATGTTGGATAAAAAGAAAAAAGTGAAGGTAAGCATTTTTTGAAACCAATGTCACCAAAAAGCACAGGAAAGGATCACTGGAAGAAAGAACTGCAGGGTCAACAACTTGAAACTTGGAATTTAATGGTTTAAAATAGGCATCCATTTGCTCTCCATTCCAGGAGCTAGAAAACTTCTTGAATAAAATCTTCTTACTAAATGAGGGGAAACAAATTCTACTGTTGTCTTAGTAAAGAAGTTTTGAAGTGGAGGGACAGTAAGTGACTCTCACTCAGAACAGGCTGTGGAAAATCCGAAAGACAAGGAGCAATCCAAGACATTCTGTAACCATTCTGAATGATGGATACACTCCATTTTATCTGATGTTACTGACAGGTTGGGAAGGCTTGAGAACTTTTGAGACAGAAGTATCTGAGTAAGGCCAAGGTGGGGTAGGGGAAAGGTTGACAGTCATAAGGCGGATAGTTTGTCAGGAAAGGAGGGTATAGAACTCTTGGAACTTTGCTTAGACTTATCCTGAAGAATTTTTCTCACATTTTTATGGTTCTAAGAAGGGTTTTTGTTCCTTGCGGACAAAAGGAATTTCTCTGGAGCATAGATACAGGAGAAAGGAAAACTGGTTTAAAATCTTGCATGACTTTGCCTTTCTCCTGCAGTGTCTTGAAAGGTTCTGCAGCTGCAGAATTAGAAAAAAAAAAAAGATGTTGCCTAACCAGAGCGTAAAGGATGCAGTCTAAATTAATTTCTAAGAACAAACCCAGTAGAAGATGCACTAGAAGAGGCATCAGTAGAATAGCTGCATTTACCACAATGCATGGCAACTTTGGAAACGAGTTAATCACAGATAATGCAGAACATTTAGTATCAGAATCCTCAATCTGAAAGAACTATGCCTAATTTACTCAGAACACACAAAAATAAAATAATACATATCTGAGTACATGGGTTTGGTAACTGAAAGCCCTATAACACAAAGTGGCACAAGTATACACCTTTTCAATGTAACTATCAATAGCCCTGTTGTCTTTGTAAGATGGCAAAACAAAATTGGAAGGAAGGAGTTTTGTAGGCTTTTCATTGGCAAGGGGAACAACAGCTGGATCTGAGGTTGGGTTTATCTATAAGAACTTCTCAGTCAGACACCTTGCAAGACTCATCCAGTTTCTTTGGGGCAGGTGCCGGAGTAATTTAAGAGATACAGTGGAAAATGTATCCAACAAAGCCTCAAAAACAGGTGGGATTGGCAGAGAGTTTAGGCAACCCAATTTCCAAGAGAGCATTGTATATTATCCTGGACATCAGAAAACTTGCAACCCTCACACTGAAAATGTTGCATCATTTTCATGACACTGTCTCCAAAGGAAAGTTCCTCCATTGGGGATGTAAACCACTGGGGAATGGATTTGGAAGGAATAGGCTAAAGAATCACCCCATTAAATTCATAATCCTCCCTTTCTTTAGAATCCTCTCTTTCCCTTTTAGGAGAGGAAAGTACTAGCAGCAACATGTAAAAATTAAGGTGGTTTTAAGGACAATGGCTTTTAAAAGTCTTTGTATAAAAATCCTTCCATTTCTTCTGATGATCCTGAGACATCAGAGGGGAAACGGTTCTGCTTCTTCTTAACTGTGGCATTTGCCTGTACAAAAAAGGAGGTGACTCAGAATTTTGAAGTACACGAAAGACCAACCACTTTTTTCCTTTCCAAGATCTGAAGTAAGCCCTCTGGTCCCTTCAAAATAAGCTAGAGTTGCCCCTTCTTGCAGGTGACTGACTGGATGTGACAGACAGCTGCACCATACAGGCCTCTGTCAGAATCTTGATAGAGGGAGTGGCTGCAAGAACCAGGCCATCCAGGGTCTCAATCAAGAAATATCACAATGTCCAGATCTGACAGGACAGTAGAGGTCTTAAGCTCTGTATTTTTTTTTTTTTTACTTCTGCATTGGAGGGAAATCAGAAGATGACTCGAATGATATTTCTACCTTGGGCAAGTTCCTCAATTACAGATTCTCATGGTAAACCACCAACGAAAACAGACTGCTATGCAGAACGTGAAGTACAAACGAGTGATAAAACAGCCCCTGTAGTTATGTTCAAAGCCTATATATAAAGACGCTTCACATGGTCTCTGTGAAGAATCAGCCTCCGAGAATCACATCCTCTCCATTTTGAAAACACGTACAAAACACTTAAATACAAAAGAAGAGGAAGGTCTCCAATAGGGATAATTATAAGCCAATTGAATGCAGGGCTATCCTTGTAGGATATACCATCTGTTAGTAATAGTGCAACAGTGACCCAAGGAAGGACATCAACTAGTCTGATCGGATATCTTTTCTGATGTAGTCTTTTAAAGGTAAAATCTCTGCTATGTATATCCAGAAGATAAAAGGCGAGATCTCACTTGGAGTGCCTAAACCAGAAAAAGGCAGCACTTTGCTCAGAGCCTCTGTGGATGCCTGACGCACACACACACAAAGAGAACACCCAAGACAGAAGGAATTCCATAAATCCACCAACAAGAGCTACTGAACTTAAAAATGCAGTCTGACTGTATTTATTTTTTTCCTCCCATCTGCTTAAAGGAAAACAACGGGATATCAAATCAAATATCTCTACCTGATGTCTCTCTAAAATCCTGTTATGTGATACAGCCTCAAAAAAACATAACCGCAGCTTTAAAAAAAAATCCACTATTCTCTTTTACTGCTTAGGCTTCATACTTTTCCGTACTGTTTGACTTTCAGTTTTAAAACCAAGATGAAAACTGTCTAGTCGTCTCTTAAATAATGATGTCACATCTGCCATAGCTCTTGCTGAAGATCCTGGGAGGTTTCCTCCCCCAAAGTGACGTAAACACTGCCTTATTTGCATGCTGTACAGAATCACTGTGATCCTCCCACATTGTGATGTCAACACTGCCTTTCCCAGCCCACTGTTAACCTAATAAATGGACTAGGTGCTGTGTGGAACTCCTTTTCTGTGTTAGCAAATCTGGTCGACTCTATTCATGTGAAGCACTTCTTCACCAGCGTTTTGCTACTTCATAAGTAAGGTACGTCTTATTACTTATTACTTCTTAATAGTGTATCCTAAATGTAATCTGTCCCTGTTTCTATGACTCCCTAGCCCTTATATTGTGTCCTCCCAAGTTTTTAATTGCACATTAGTGGAGCTAATCTTTTTCTGTTTGTAAGGGTGCCACGTGCTTCCCTTTCGCAACTGCATTTTTAGCTTAGCCTACTTATTTTCGTTTTGATCCAGGGTTTATATTTCCCTGGTTATGTTTAATGCTGGCGTATTTTGTATTCTTGAGTCGGCCTGTGTTTCTGTGCTTGCTGCCTTTGGGTTTCCTTCTGAAGTAAGTGTATTGCTGCTTGTAGTAATTGTATTACTGTCTAGTGTTTTTAGTTGCTTGCTGGTGTTTTTTAAAAACTATGCTGTATTTGTAGCTATATTTGGTTTTCTTTAGTTGATGCCTTGTGCTTCGCGATTGTGGTTGCTGGTGTGTTTTTTTTTAAAAACCTTGCCTACCTGTATTTGTAGCTGTATTTGGTTTTCTGTAGTTTGTTGATGCCTCGTACTTCGTGATTGCATGCTGCAGATGTTTTGTAATGTTTTCAGCTGTTTGTTTCTGTTGTTGAGCTTCGCGTTTCGGTCTTGTCATGTTTTTTATTTATTTTTTTTTAATATTAGTAATCTGTTTTATTAGTTATGCTGCTCGGCTTGCTCCGTTTTATTTGTTATAGGTTCATACTAGGCTATCTGCCCAAGGGCATTTATAAGCCTAGCCCATAGTTATGTGTTTTTCGCCACCCCTTTAGTTTGAATAAAAACTATGCCTATTATTTTGCTGTGCCTCTGTCAAGCAGTGACACTGAAGTAATCCCTGGGGTATATCTGCGATCTCCCATCCATTGGTCAAGATTCCTCTTGAACAAGGCCAGCGAGGTGCTCTGCCTCACATGTACCGGGATTTTGTTCCACAGCATAGGGAGTCTCTGGGTGATGAATCTGTCCCTCCAACACGTTCTATTTATAACCGTGTCGAGTTTTAAGTCTCCCGCCCTTGTGGTTCTGAGGGATCTAGATTGTTTGAGGTGAAGCATATTCATCAAATCTGGGGTTGACATGGCCTTGTATGTCAGGCACAGGTCACCTCTGAGCAAGCGGTATGAGACTGAATAGAGCTGGAGTTCTTTCAGTCGGGCAGCATAAGACATATTTTTGAGACCCTTTATCCTTTTGGTGAGGAACTTTTGGGGCCTTTCAAGCTGCAGCAGGTGTCGGGTCAGATACATTCCGAACAGGGCATTGTACTCAATCATAGGTCTAATGAGTGATGAGTACAGGGGGACGATGACCTCCCTTGATCTAGACGTGAATCCCTTCATGATCAGGTGGGCAATATAGAAGGTTTTCCTAACTACTTTAGCAACATGAGTGTCAAGCGAAGGCTACTGTCAACCTGGGTCCCCAGATCCCTGATGACTTCTTCTGTGCTCAGTGTATTGCCACCTATATGGTAGCTAGGGGTAACCTTGTTTTTCCCGAAAGGTATGACTATGCATTTCTTGGCGTTTAACTTTAGGCCATGGCTCTGGCACCAGTTATCCGCTTCTGTGAGGCCCTTCTGAAGGATATCTGTGTCAGATGTGTTTTCGAATATGGCGCCCAGTTTGCGGTCATCTGCAAACTTTGTCAGCCATAACCCTCCTGTGTTTGCTTGTACTTCAGAAAAGTAGATGCCGAACAAGAGTGGACCCAGGACTGAGCCCTGTGGGACACCACTAGTGACAGGCTTTGAGTCTGACATGGCTCCAGCAACTCTGACCCTGTGGGTTCTGTCACTTAGCCAGTTTGCAACCCATCTTGTGATGTATGGGTTTACATTCAAGCTGATGAGTTTTTCGATGATACCTGAGTGGGGTATTGTGTCGAAGGCCTTTGCCAGGTCGAGGTAGGCTGTATGGACTGCCTTTCCTCATCAATGGCCTTGGTGACTGTCTCGAAAAAGTCAACCAAGTTTAAGAGGCAGGATCTGCCTTTGACCAAGCCAAACTGGGTTGGATCCAAAGTCTGCAAGTTCCATATGTCTTTATTTATGAGTTCCATTATGATCCTCTCCATGACTTTGCAGATAAGGCTTGTCAAGCTAATGGGGCGGTAATTTCCAGGGTCGGTGGAGGCACCGCCCTTAAGAAGTGGGACCATAGTCGCCGTGCGCCACTCCTTGGGTACGTATCCTGAGGTGAAGCTAAGATTAAACAGCTGTCCTAACTGTGGGTTTAATTCCTCGTTGAGTTCGTGAAGCACACAGCCGGGGACACCATCCGGCCCCATGGATGCTGTGTTTTTTGCCTTGGTGAGAGCAGTTCTCACCTGGGCGTTGGAGATGTTTGGGGGGCTACAATCCTCTGGTATAGATATCTCTACTTTTGGGGGGGGGGGGTTTGCACTGAACCTGTCAGCAAGTATGTTGGCAATGTGTAAAGGTTCAGTAATTTTCACATCATTTTGAACTAATTCTGAGCATATCTGGGAGTTTCCTCCTAGGTTTCTAACATAGCTAAAGAAGGCCTTATGATTGTCTTTTGAGTCCTTGGCGATTTTTCTCTCAAAATTTGCCTTGGATGATTTTATGAGAGCTCTTAGTTTTTTACTTATGATGATCAAAGGTGTCTTACCTTTCAAGGATTTTGCTCTATCTTGTAGCAGCTTCCTCCTTTTGTTGTAGAGCTTGTTTATGGCTGGGGTCCACCAGACTGGACGCTTGCCTTTGGTACAGAGAGTCTTAGTTTTGTTTGGGATAGCCTGATCCATGCAGTCCTGTAGGTGCTGGTAGAAGGCATTTGTAAGTGATTCAGCGGTTTGAGTAATGTTTACCACTGGTTCAGGGGCCTTAAAGGAGACCACACTAGTTTTTAGAAGTGTGAAGTCGGCTTTTGAGAAGTTTTTCACTGTGGTCTTTTTTGTTTCAGGTGGGGGCGGGATGAGGACCTCCAGCGAGATTAGTTTATGATCTGATCTCACCAGTGAGGGGTATACTTCCGGTGTTGAACATTTTGATCCCATGTTCGTGAGTTTGGCTTTGTCAAGGGAAGATCATGCCTTTTGAACTTGGTTGACTTCTTCGAAACAGTCACCAAGGCCATTGATGAGGGAAAGGCAGTCCATACAGCCTACCTTGACCTTGCAAAGGCTTTCGACACAATACCCCACTCGGGTATTGTAGAAAAACTTACCAGCGTAAATGTAAACCCATATGTCACAAGATGGGTTGCAAACTGGCTTAAGGACAGAACTCACAGGGTTAGAGTTGCTGGCTGTGTCAGACTCCAAGCGGTCACAAGTGGTGTCCCACAGGGCTCGGTCCATGGCCCCTATTGTTTGGCATCTACTTCTCAGAAGTACAGGCCAACATGGGAGGACTTTGGCTGACAAAGTTTGCAGGCGACTGCAAACTGGGCCATAGTGGAAAGTGCATCGGACACGGATATCCTTCAGAAGGGACTCACGGAAAAAGATAGCTGGTGCCAGAGCCATGGCCTGAAGTTAAACGCCAAAATGTATAGTCATACCCTTGGGAAAAACAAGGTAACCCCAAGCTACCATATAGGTGGCAATCCACTAAGCACAGAAGAGGTTATCAGGGACCTGGGGACCCAGGTTGACAGTGGCCTTTCTTTTGACACTCACATTGCTAAAGTGGTTAGAAAGACCTTCTACATTGCCCACCTGATCATGAAGGATTCACATCCAGATCTAGTGAGGTCATTGTTCCCTGTACTCTTCACTTATCAGACCAATGATCGAGTACAATGCCCCATTCGGGATGTATCTCACCCGACATCTGCAGCAATTGGAGAGACCCCAAAAGTTCCTCACCAAAAGGATAAAGGGACTCCAAAATCTGTCATATGCTGCCAGATTGAAGAAACTCCAGCTCTATTCAGTCGCATACCGTCTGCTCAGAGGTGACATGTGCCTGACATACAAGGCCATGTCCAACCCCGAATTAATGGACATGCTCCACCTCAAAAAATCCAAATCCACCAAAACCACTAGAGCAAGCATCTTAAACCTTAGCACAGATATAAATAGGACGTGCTGGAGGGATAGATTTATCACTCAGAGACTCCCTATGCTGTGGAACAAAATCCCGGTCCATGTGAGGCAGAGCACCTCGCTGACTCTGTTCAAGAGAAATCTAGACCTGTGGATGGGAGATCGTAGGTTTACCCCAGGAATCAACTCTGTGTCACTGCTGGACAGAGGCACAACAAACTAATGGGCACAGTATTTTTTCATATAAGGGGTGGCGTAAGCCACAATAATTTGGGCTAGGCTTATAAATGCCTTAGGGCAGATAGCCTAGTATAAACCTATGAACCTATGAACCTATAAGTATGTTTTCTCCTCTTGTGGGGATGGTGACTAGTTGTTCCATGGCATTTGAGTTTATGAACTCCAGGAATCTTTGGGTTAGAGTGTTTGGGCTTGAGTAGTTTCCCAGTCTATATTTGGGTAGTTGAAGTCACCTAGTATGATGGTGTTTGGAGATACATTTATCCCCTCCAATGTTTTCAGGAAGGTCATATGAGGTTCCTGAGTTTGAGAGGGTGGCCTGTAACATGCTACAAATTGCAGAGCAGTCTTGCCTATGGTTAATTGCACCTGGATGGTCTCCGATGCATCGTGCGTTGCCACCAACCTTGAGGTGTGGGTGTCCTTTATGAATATGGACACCCCCCCTCCTTTCTTGGTGTTGTCTGGATTTTGGGGCCGGAACGCATGATATGAGGTGAAACCTGTTAGTGCTGGGGTGCCCTCGGGAGCCTTGAACCAGGTTTCTGTCACAGCACAGATATAGATGTTCTCCATATTGAGAAGGGCCTCGAAAAGTGCATCTTGAGATTGAGACTTCTGGCGTTGAGCAGCATTACCCTTAGTTTTTTCTTTTGGTGCTCTAGGGTGGTAGGTTTAGAATTTGAGCCTTGCCTAAAAAAGGCACTATGGGGGTGGCAAGAGCCTTTGCCAATATCCGGAAGCCCAGGGATGACAGGTGCAAGCCGTCCCTTGCGAAGCAGCGTGGCTTGTCCAGCATGTCATCCCAGGCAGACAGACATTGGATCCCCTTTGAATGACACCAGAATTTACGCCAATTATTAAAGCTGATCATCTTATCACTGTATTGTGGCATCATTCTAGGTGAAGGTAGGATACTGCTCAAGGTCAGGGTCATACCTGCCTGGGCTACATAAGAGAGCTCCTCGATATCCCTTTTCATGTAGTCCAAGGAGGTACGTCTCAGGTTGTTGACACCAGCATGGACAATGACCGAGTCGTACTTGTACCTGCTGTTGAGAGACCTGAGTGCTTGCGTTATGTGGCAGATTCTAGCGCCCGACAGGCAGCTTACTGTGACCTTCTCCTTACTCAGTCTGGTGAGCGGGACGTCAGTGTGCCTGACTATGGAGTCACCAATGACAAGGGTGTCTGGCATTGTGTTTGGCCTTAAGGGCTGTGACTGTTTGACACTCTGACTGTGTGGTCTATGTGTTGCATGTGTTGGGTCCTGAGGTGGTAGTTGTTTGGGTGTCTGCTTTGGTGGCCTCTGCTGTTTTGGTAGATTTTTGATCAGAGCCTCCGAGTATGTCTTTGTGTGATTATGTGTATGATTTGAAGTTGTGATGGTACTATGTATGACTGGGTATGTATTGTGTGTGGTTTCCTTCTCCTCCTGTCTGGTCTTGCCAGTCCTATGTTGAGAGAGCTCAGCCTCCAGTTTGGCCGTATAGTTGCATCTCCCACATGTATTTGTGTTTTGTGGGGGGAGGAGGAGAGGATTGTCTGTGTACATGAGGCAATTGTAACATTGCCTCAATATTCCCAGGTTCACCAGTTGAGCAGGAGAGGACACTAGCAACTGATCCCTCGACATACTAGAAGTAGATAAAAGACTTTCAAAGGACTCGGGAAGTGGGTTTTAGGCTGGTGGGGTACTATCTATAATAAGAGTGCTTTATCAAGGTGCAAGTACTGTAGGAGTAAGTGCTAGGCTTACAGATAGAGAATAGTCTACTTGGGAATCAAGTAGAGATGAACCTTTCAGTTATAGGATACGCTGGTTAGATCAGCAGTACAACTCAAGGAAGGTAGTTTTAAGGGAAAATTTGAAGAGTGTAATTTAGGTGGCCCAATAGTTTAACCTTATTTAACCGCTTCTGCTCTTGTGTGCAACAGTGGCAACTCAGCTAAATCACGCAAGCGTTTAGCGTGTTTTATATCAGAGGGCTGAAAGAAGCTAGAGAATGGCCCAAAAGCACCAATAGACTACAAGTTACTGGCTGAAATCTCACAAAACTGGACCAACAGGCAGCTCAATGCTTCCCACTCCCACTGGTAAGCAAGGGAACTTCCTACTTCCAAATTAGGCAAAGAATCAGTAACAGGAACTGCAAACAAAGTCCAGGGATCAGCAACTCTGAAACTGGACTACTCTAGCTCAGTAAGGCGGGAAAAAACAAGAGATATATTTTTTTTTTCCAGAAACAAGCAGAAACAGATACAGTAGACACTTATAAAATGCTATAAATCGGCTATCAGAGCCTACAGAAACAATTTGCAACAATTACAGATTTAAAAGTAACAAAATGAGAATTCAAGTGCAATAACAGAATAAATGCAGAAAAACAAATACAAAGTATCAGCAAGCAGGCGAAATACAGTTCCTAGGTAATTAGAAGTGGAAAGCCACAAAAAAATATACTTAAATCAGGTAAAGTCGCTTTTTTAGCTCTCTGAAGCCTGGATTACTCTGCTGGCCACCACGAGGATCTGTGCTTGCTCCGTGCTACTGTGCTTGCTCCGTTTTAGTGTGTGTGCCATCAAACCTGCTTGAAACTTTGCCACAGCTGAATAATACCTTTTTATTCCCCCCGTTAGCTGGGTAATGAAATTATTTTAATGTGGACGCTGGAGCCATTAGGCATAAAACTTATTTATTGAGTAATTCTGCAGCCTGTACACATACTTATGAATAGTCAGCAAGAGAGTGGTAGTAGTCCAGGGGTGGTTTCTGCAGCTATACTTGTTTCATGCAACTAAGTTAAGTGCATTTCTGGGTTCCCATGTAAGATTATTATAGCAGGTAAATATACAGTGATGTAGGCAATATAGAGGTTCAACATTTTGTCCATCAGTATGTGTCCATAGTTTAGAAGTAGCCTCAGACACTTCACAATGCTCAGTTACACATAGACCGCAGGTTCTTGTAAGATTAATGTCACGGTTGCTATCATATTCTTTGAGCCTGCGTGTTGTTTTGTTTTTAAATTAATGAAAAACGTAAGCGAAATAAGAGAGAAATAGAAGATAGATGGGAAAGGAAATGAGGAATGTTGCTGCTTGTACAAGCACAGCAGCTTAGTCATTGTAAAGCTGCTAAGCAGCATGCCTTGAGTGAGAGTTGCTGCCAATTCCTATTGAAATAATGGAATCAGCACGGCATATATTTTTTTGACTGTTATAAAGTTTGGTAGACAAAATACTATTTCTTTAGTCTGCAAAGTGATATTCTGCCTGTTAATATAACATTTTGTGAGTGAGTATAGCACACAAGCCACTGAGAAGCAAAGTCTGATAAAATCTCTAAGGCTGGTAAGCTTTTCTGATCTCAGTTTTCTGGTAGTGAAGCACATGCCTTGCAACCATTTTTTTTGTGGCCACGGACAGCACTATCATGGTAGGGGCTCTGAGTGAGAAGAAATAAAATAGGAGGAGGAACTTGCTAAACAATACAGGTAACATATGTAGTGCCTTCAGCTGGAGGCCTTCTAATGGCCATAGGATACAGCAAGGGGCAAGTGTGTGTGTGTGTGTGTGTGTGTGTGTGTGTGTGTGTGTGTGTGTGTGTGTGTGTGTGTGTGTGCGTGCGTGTGCGTGCGTGTGAGAATGCAAGCAAGCGGCAAGTGTGTGTGTGTGTATGTGACCTAAAAGCAAGGGGGCAAGTGTGTGTGTGACCGCAAGCAAGGGGGCAATTGTGTGTGTGTGAGACTGCAAGCAAGGGGGCAATTGTGTGTGTGTGAGACTGCAAGCAAGGGGGCAATTGTGTGTGTGTGAGACTGCAAGCAAGGGGGCAATTGTGTGTGTGAGAACTGCAAGCAAGGGGGCAATTGTGTGTGTGTGAGACTGCAAGCAAGCGGCAATTGTGTGCGTGTGAGAATGCAAGCAAGGGGCAAGGTGTGTGTGTGTGTGAGACTGCAAGCAAGGGGGCAAGTGTGTGTGTGTGAGAGACTGCAAGCAAGGGGGCAAGTGTGTATGTGAGATTACAAGCAAGGGGGCAAGTGTGTATGTGCGATTACAAGCAAGGGGCAAGTGTGTGTGTGAGACTGCAAGCAAGGGGCAAGTGTGGGTGTGAGACGGCAAACAAGGGGCAAGTGTGTGAGACTGCAAACAACGGGGCAAATGTGTGTGAGACTGCAAGCAAGGGGGCAATTGTGTGTGTGTGAGAATGCAAGCAAGGGGCAAGTGTGTGTGTGTGAGAGAGACTGCAATCAAGGGGCAAGTGCGTGCGTGTGAGACTGCAAGCAAGGGGCAAGTTAGTGCATGTGAGACTGCAAGCAAGGGACAAGCGTGCGTGTGTGTGAACGCAAGCAAGGGGCAAGTGTGTGTGTGTGAGACTGCAAGCAAGGGGGCAAGTGTGTATGTGAGATTACAAGCAAGGGGCAAGTGTGTGTGTGAGACTGCAAGCAAGGGGCAAGTGTGTGTGTGAGACTGCAAACAAGGGGCAAGTGTGTGAGACTGCAAACAAGGGGCAAATGTGTGTGAGACTGCAAGCAAGGGCCAAGTGTGTGTGTGTGTGTGTGTGTGTGTGTGTGTGTGTGTGTGTGTGTGACTGCAAGCAAGGGGGAAATTTTGCCTCTTTCAAGATTTCTTGTGCTGTGAAGTTCATAGATACAACTGATTGAGTAGATTTTACAGGGAGCTGAGAGATGCAGGGCTGCAACAATTATTAGTGCTGCTTATGTCTGCTTGCTTTGCTAATATCACAACAGGTTGTTTGCTTTTGATGCAGAAGGCTGTGGTTTCTACTCACATAGATGCATTTATGAAACTGTACTGCATTGCAAATGGGGTGGATGATGCACTCCTTTCTGGTGAAGATTGTCATCCATTCCCTACTGCAGTATTACCAGCTTATTGTTCTTGTGTAAGATAAGTAAATTATTCAAAAAGGGCAACTATAACATTATTTGTTGATGACATGACATCTAATTTTTGGCTAGCAGCAACCGCTTCATTAGTTACAGATCGCTTTAATGTGGAATTATTTACAGGACGTTTACTGCTTCAGAAATTGTGCGTATGTACTGATACTGGTGGACTGTAGAAGTCTGACTACACTTGTGATGGAAATATTCAGAATTGGGCAGTATTGTCATTATTGGTGCATGCATTTTGTTGCACTGTTTTCAGGAAAAATGTTTGAAACAGTAAATATAAAACACCCACTAAAACTGGACTGCATTGTACAAGGAATATAATTATATACAATCAGGAAGGTGTATTCAACAACATGTGCATTTCTCGTGTGCAAAGGGTCTGAGAATTTTAAAATATCACTACTCGTGTGCAAAGGGTCTGAGAATTTTAAAATATCACTAACTGAAAGTGAAACTTAGACTGCCACTGGCTACATGTGTTATCTTTGAATGTCTGTTTCAGTGCTGTTGCAATGTCCAGATTCTGACTGCAAGCAAGGTCGAAGTGTGTGTGTGTGTGTGTGTCCGCAAGGGGGCAAGTGTGTGCGTGTGTGTGACTGCAAGCAAGGGGGCAATAGTGTGCATGTGTGTGTGACTGCAAGCAAGGGGGCAATAGTGTGCATGTGTGTGTGACTGCAAGCAAGGGGGCAATAGTGTGCATGTGTGTGTGACTGCAAGCAAGGGGGCAATAGTGTGTGACTGCAAGCAAGGGGGCAAGAGTGTGTGACTGCAAGCAAGGGGGCAAGAGTGCATGTGTGACTGCAAGCAAGGGGGCAAGAGTGTGTGTGGGGGACTGCAAGCAAGGGGGCAAGAGTGCATGTGTGACTACAAGCAAGGGGGCAAGAGTGCGTGTGTGTGACTGCAAGCAAGGGGGGAAGAGAGTGTGTGTGTGTGACTGCAAGCAAGGGGGCAAGAGTGTGTGTGACTGCAAGCAAAGCTTCTTATTTTTGGATTGTTAGTCTCAATTTTTGTGGTTTTCAGTCAAACTCTTTCGGAATAAAGTCACTAAATGAGACACTGAGTTTCTGCCTTCATAACCTTCAGAAAAATGCATGCTAAAGCAAGACCTGTTATTCGATCAGCTCTCTCAGTTTATACAAGGTCAATTTTTTGTACTGTTTTGATGTCCCCCCACATATTTTGCCTTGTCCAGATTTCCTGCATTAACAGGTTGCTAGGTACATGCAAATAAATTGCTTTTTTTAGAATTAGGCATATCCCAACCTCTCAACTGTCCCTGAACTTGGCTCAAAATGTTGCTCTTCCCCTAATAATCCCTCCCCAGAAATTGCTATTTTGGAAGAAAACATGGAGGGTTTACCATTAACTGTAATAATCTAGTTAGGGATAACTTTCATTTCATAAATGCATGTTTTTTTTTATTTTGTCAGATGCTCAAGTTAGTAGTACTAATATTAAAAGGAGCCCCTTCTATGACAGGTTACCAGCTGTATTGTGTGGCTATTACCTTTTTGAATCAATTTTTTTTGGGACAATTGCTGCCAAATCATTAGAGACTGAAGAATGAAATCAATGACAGACATTTAAGTTTCAGATTTCATACCCTTTTGAAAATTCATACTAATGCAAGACCTACTATTTCATAATCTTTCCTAATTTGATAGGAGCAATAATCCTACTTCTATTTATTTTATTTATTTATTTATATTTGTTGACCGGGAGTGTCAGACTGGACGTAGGTCTATTTTCAGCGTAGGCCCGGGGAGAAAAGCTCCACAGTAAAATAGACAGTAGTTACATTGGATTATAATGATTAACAATTTAACATAGCACTTACTTACAACATATTTACAGATGAAGAACATAGTACATCAATAGACAAATAGAATCTTTATCTGTGAAGTACATAACAGACATTAACAAATGTTACAATGAGAAGTTCCTGCTGTATAATAAGTACTAGGGCTTATGAGCATCTGAGCTTGCTATAATCAAGGTAGTTAGTGGAGTGGAAAGAAAGGTAGTGGTTGGATGGGGTGGATGATATTAGACTGGGAGTTGCAAGGGCATAGCTAGCATGTTTTTAGTTGCGCTTTTAATAAAGTTTTGAAGTGGGTGCATGATGGTACAGAGGTAATTGTGGGTGAGAGCGAGTTCCATAATTTGGCTATGGAGCAAGAGAATAGTGCTTCACCAGCAGAGTTATTGGCTTTAGTGATCTGCAAGTGATTTTTTGTTGCTGGATCTTGGTGGTCTAGTTTGTGGGAGAGTGAGAGTTGATACCACTGAAGCAGGTGAGGGAGTTCAAGCCAGCCCAGTTCAGCAAGTGAGAGACAGTGGTGACTACGGTAGGATGCCCCTGTGGCGATTTTTGTTGTAGCAGTTCTCTAGCTTGTTTAGATCACATTGCCTTAGGTTGGTATATATTGGAGAGGCATAAAGTAGGGTGGAGATAAGGTGGGAATTTGCTATTGAAATCTTTGCTGCTTTGGTGAGAAATTGCTCTTTTCTGTATAATGCTCCTAGTTTTTTGTGGACTTTTTTTATGGTCATGGATATGTGAATGTCAAATATTAGTTTATTGTCTGTTTCCACTCCTAGCAATTTGGTGTGTTCAGTTGGGTATATAGTGGTGTTGTCTTTTGTTGTGATGTTAAAGTGAGAGTTGTTTTGAGTGTGTTTGGTGGGTTGGAAGATGAGTAGTTTAGTTCTGTTTGGGTTGAGTATTAATTGGGCATTGGATAACCATGTTTCAACAGAGGAAAAGGCTTCCTGTGTGACTTTTTGCAGTTTCGGTAGGGACTGGGCTAAGCAGATGATGGTTGAGTCATCTGCATATTGTATGAGTGTGCCATGTTTGGTGGCAGAGGCTAGATTATTGGTGTAAACAGAGAAGAGTAGGGGTCCAAGGATGGATCCTTGGGGAACCCCTATGGAGACAGGTAGTTGGGGAGATGTCATTCTGCCATACAACGGATTGTTGGCGGTCAGACAGGTAAATCTGAAACCAGTTGGTGACTGATTGTGAGAAGGATAGGTTATTGAGGACAGAGATAAGTTGTTTGTGTGGAACCATGTCAATTGCTTTAGATAGGTCTAGGAAAGTAGCAGAGGAGAGATAGCCATTGTTTTTATGCTGAAGGATAGTGTTAGTAAAGGAGAGTAAGGCAGTGGTGGTGCTATGGTTTGGTCAGAAACCATGCTGAGTACTGGAAAGGATGTTGTTAGTAAGGAGGTAAGTCTGAGACCGGAGAGTGTATGCGCGTCTCTAGTATTTTGGAGAGTGGAGAGAGAATAGCTACGGGGGGCAGTAATTGGTTGGGGTGGATGTCTCCACTTAGGGCTAGTTTTGATATGCATGAGATTATTAGTTTTCTCAGTTTTTGAATGTGTTTGTTTATAAGGGAAACTTTATGATTGTGCTCTGTGGGTACTAGGTATGGTGGGAGGGTTACTGTGTTAAGTTGTAGGGCTGCTTTATGTTCGAGTAATATAGTTGGTAGAATATGTGGGGGGTGCATAGGGATGGTTCTTGAGCTGGCGGGAGGGGAGTTGAGTGTAGGTGAGACATGAGTGGTGGTGTGAGTAGTAGTACAGTGGTAGTGGTTGAGTGGGGGAATGATGGAGCTTTAATAGGATGTAAGATATGCAAGGAGAGTGCATGCAGTGAGCATAGGTAAGGTATGCTGGTACATGTTAGTTGAGGAGGTGTGATAGTAGTGGGAAGATGGAGGACGTAGTGTTGGGTTAGCGCTGCGGTTGGCTATTGGAAAGATGGGAGGGGTTTTGAGTCCAATAAAGGTGGGACCACCTGGGGCAGGAGGGAATAGGGGGGCAGGGTGGGGAGCAAAGCGGGTAGAGACCCTGTTAGTTGCTCGTATGAGGGGGCTGGAAACAATTACAAAGCAAAGGCAAGTATGCGTTAAGAAACAATCACAATTGACCAAGGACTGCTCTGAAACTAAGACATTTCTTAATTTTTCAGGTGGAAAAACAGGATAACCTTGTATCAGTAGGCTACTGTGGTCATAGTTTAAATTTACAAACACACAGTATTGATGAGTTATGGCGGATACTATTTGCTAACAGAAGGGAATAAGAGAAAGTGGAATGTGTGTGTGTGTGTGTGTGTGTGTGAGTGTGAGTGTGTGTGTGGTGGTGGGGGGGGGGGCTGCTTACAAGCCAAAGCAGAGTGCTCTCCAGGGGAAAATTAATATTGGCTCAAACAGGTAGACACATACTCAAAGTTAACTGTAGCTGTTTGCAGACAGTTCAGACCCGGACTGCGCTTTTCCGTTTGTGCCTTTGTCCCACTTCTATGTATGGCTTTGTCCTAATTTCTGGCGCTGAGGTTCATAGGTATTTCAGGATCAATTTATCCTTGCTTTTGAACCAGATTTCTCTGCTTGGTTAGTACACTAATATAAAATATAAAAATAAAATCTAAATCATTGTAGAAGTAAAGCAGTGTGTGTGACTGCGTGTGTGTATGCACTACCATAATTTTTTTTAAATACTGACTCAAAAACGCATGTGGGTGCTGTCATGCAAGTCTAAAATATTTCAAGTTTATAGTGCATCATTTGTTAGCTATTTAAACAGGAAGGGAAAATAAGTGGCAGATTGCTTTGCAAAGCAGGGATTATTGCCAGTGCTATGTAGCTTGGTTTTAAATTTCAAAAAGCAACTGGCAGAGAAACCAAGATGTAAAATCACCAAAGCTTTTTGTGGTTACGTGCGTTTGTGGTTTTTATTTAGTGACTTTGTGCTACCATGGCGGCTGAAACCGATGAGGTTTTGTTAAACCTTAGTACTTATTCTTTTCCTGAAGGAGATATGAAAAAGGACATCAATTCGTTATTTCTCTCTACCCTGGTGGAAATTCAAAAGTCGCTTAAGTTTTTGATGTCCAAAGCCGAAGATTCCAAAGTTGAGGTTAATGCAGCCTCTAGCCCGTTAGGTTCCTTTAAGGAACTGGACACAGTTGTAGAGGTGGAGCCACTTAAGGAAGCAGCAAGACGGAATCTAACCGTTGACGGGAATACGCGGCTTGACTCCTGTTTCCAGCATCAACATGGCGCAAAACCAAGTCGACGAGACGTGAGGAAACTTTTGGATATATCTAGTAACCCATTCGCGAAGTTCGTTCACCACGACTTTCATTGTGAAGGGGATATCCTGAAGAAACGGGACACTTTGACCAGGTTGGTTAAACGGTATCGTTCCCTGACTATTGAAAATCATTACTTTGAGAGATGTCTCGAACTTAAAATTATGCCTAAAGGTCTTAGGTTTTTTAAATGCCCCAATGGGGTATACGCCGGGGATGTTTTTTTCGAAACTCTAGTCACTTTTTTTAATGAATGTGGTATGTCCTTTTTGAAGTTGTTGATTAACAACAACATTTCAAAAATGTCTGAATTAAATATGGAAATTGTACGCTTAGAAAGTGAACTATCGAGTGTTGAGAATGTGGATTTTCTTATGCCTCTTTTTGAAGAGGTTGAGAGGCACTCAAGTGAGGTTACTAATAGGAAAATCGTCAAGCTTCAGCGAGACATTTTAGCGTATAGGAACAATTCAGCTTATTCTTTTTTTATGCCAAACAGTAGAGAATCAAATGGGTCTACCACTAACAACAACAAAGAAAAAAACGCTGGTTCTTTTCTGTCCGAAGACCTGTTTTTTCAAAACAGGCTCCACCAGTTAGACGGGTTAATACTGCCCTTTCGATGAATGAAGTTATAGTTGACAAACTAAGGTCAACTACTTTATCTGAACATGTGACTCCTTTTGGTGGCAACAAAAAATCATTGGAAGATGTTCCTTGTGTTTCAACTGACAACGTTGATTTAGACTCTGAGACTGACAATGATGCTAATGTTGACAATGTATCAAATGATGTTAATGTAACTAATTTGGGGAATAAGATTTTTTTAGGCAAAAAACCTGCAACTATCAAGAAAACTGTTTTTACAAGAAGCAGGACATTTCTGAACTCAAACTCCTCGGGGGAGGAGATGTGAGTTATGACAGTGTAGAACCAACTAACTTTGACATTATTAATTTGACTGACCGTGTATTGGAGCCTAATGAGTTAAAAATCCTTAGATTAGGACTTAATTTTATACCCACAAAGAAGGCTGATTTATGTAAAACCATAATTGATATTAAGAAATACATACGAAGATTAAATCTAGCTTACATTTTAGAGGGTGTTTCATGTTATGAGAAAAAGTTAACTAAATCCTCCAACTTTAACCCTCCATTAGTACACACTTTAAAAAATTTTTGAGGACACCTGTTTACAAGAAATATATTCTTTCCTTGGGAATAACACCAGACAACAACATAATTTAACCATAGAGGAAAGAAGGGCCTTTAACAATTTAAAACAGATGAGTCATGACACCCGCTTTATGCGGAGTGACAAAGGTGGGAATATAGTGATCATGTCCCAGGAGTTATATAACGTTAAGATGTTGAAACTTCTTGAAAATAAAGATGAGTATGAAATTATAAAACTTTTTGACATCAAGAAAAGGGAAAGACTTATTCATTCCTTTTTATATGATGCATTAATGTCAGGCGAAATTTCTTTGGAAGTTTACGAGTTTTGTTTGATTGACAAACCTAGAACAGGTGTTCTTTTGGAATTCTAAAACACACAAGAGTCAAGTAGATCCACCTTTTCGACCTATTGTTTCTGCTCCCATTCGTTACTGAAGGGATAGCGAAGGTTATTGATGCCATCTTGAGTCCTTTAGTAGTTGGAACTGACTCTTTTCTTAAAGATTCGTGGCATTTTCTAAAGAAAATAAGGGAGAGTTCAATTTATGAGATCTTTGATTCAGATCAACACATCATTTTCACACTTGATGTTATTTCACTTTTTACTTGTATCCCCCATGACGAAGGAGTAGAAGCTATTCGCTACATTCTTGGTAAAAACAAGGACATAAAAACTGGACAAATTTCTACTATTTGTAGATTTATTGAAATATTACTAGAGAATAATTTTTTTCTATTTGGAAATAATTTCTACAGACAGAAAAGGGGTGTGGCTATGGGGTCATCTGCGGCCCCTACCTATGCCAATCTGGTGATGTCATGGTGGGAGGACAGTATTTTAAGCACAGTTACAAAGGACTTTGGGGTCTTGTTTTACTGTCGCTTTGTTGACGATCTTCTGTTTATTATTCAAGGGGATGCCACTACAGCACAACAATTTCTACAGAGGCTGAATAACACTGGGGGGTTTTTACAATTTACACTTAGTAGTTTTGGTACATCTATTAATTTTTTAGATGTCCACTTGTGGTGGGATGCCCATGTAAGGAGGTTTCAGAGTAAGATTTACAGAAAAGAAACATTTACAAATAGTTATGTCCATTTTTCTAGTGCACATCCTTCACATGTTAAATGCAACATTCCGAAAGGGCAGTTTATTCGGGCATGTAGGATGACAACTGGGGCCCAAGACTTAGTCACAGAATTTAAATTTATAAGAGGTTTGTTTCTTTCTAGGGGTTATGATCCCAATTTATTAAATTCCATTATAAGTGAAGTTTCGGAGAAAAGGCAATCACACTACAGTGCCATTCTTGAGGAAGAGAATAATGTAACACCTAACATTGCACCATTTAGGACTGAAAACAATTACAATTTGGTGTGTTCTTTAGATATGAATATTAACAACAAACAGATTCGTGATATTTTAAACAGAAATTGGAAGATTATCCATGGTAATTCTGATTTGTATGAGGTGGTAGGTAACAAACCTTTTTTTGTGTATAGGAATTCATTTAACATCAAAAAAGCACTAGAACAGCATTCTTCTAAATTAGGACCCCAATGTTCTACGGTTAAAGGTATGTTTCCATGCAACAACTGTAGCACTTGTAGATTTATAGCTAAAGGACCTATGATTATGCTAGAGAGTATAGATCTTACTTTTTCTGTTCCCGAATATGTAACATGTAAGACCAAGGGGGTAGTTTATTTAGGTCTTTGTAGTTCATGCCCTGCATTTTATGTAGGGATGACTACAAGGAGCCTACATACACGTATCGTGGAACATGTGTACAACATTAAAACAAAAAATGAAAATAGTGCACTTTTTAGACATTCTATTCAATGTTTGAATTTTAGAAAATTTCTGTTTACAGTGTTAGAGGTAGTTCATTCTGATCTGAGAGGGGGTGACTTTAAAAAGTTGGTTGAACAGAGAGAAGCCAGGTGGCAGATTAAACTTTTTGCTGATAAAACCCCTGGGTTGAACGAGGCAGTCAACATTAAATGTTTTTTAAACAATGATCTGTCCAGTATTGATAAAGACAAAGTATCTATTTCTACATTCTTTGTATAAAACCCATTTAATGTTTTTAACCTAGTCATCAGCTTTTTACCAATTAGGGCCTTTTTAATTGTTTAATTGTTTGACCAACCAGCTACCATGAGTAATTTACTGTTTTGTATTTAAATGTGAGTTTTTATGTTTTAATTATTCTGATGAAGTCCCAGGACGAAAGCGGATATTAAAATTTATCAGTTACGCTATTTTTTGAAGCTTTGGTGATTTTACATCTTGGTTTCTCTGCCAGTTGCTTTTTGTGGTTACGTGCGTTTGTGGTTTTTATTTAGTTGGTTTTAAATTTGA